>NW_021848537.1:1775747-1785676 GCF_003651465.1 Formica exsecta
TGTCTCGCGTTACAATTCCATCGCTGTCGCTGGCGCGTGATAATACGTAAATATGCGGCAGATAATATTTCGTCGAGTACCGGCCGTGTCGGTCAAAGAGCGTTTTTACGAGTGCGGGTAAAATTAAATGGTTTTTATATGATTTACGAGTGCAACACGCGACGCGCATAAATATCGACTCGTCTTCGTATGAAAAGAGAGCTCAGGGGACGTATGTCGCTGAGAACAACTAAGTGAAATTACTTTACGTTCGCTCGTCTAAAAACTAGTTCATCCCCTGTAAATTATGAAGACAGAGAGAGAGCATACTAGATATAACTTGACACGTGTTTCGAAAGTACTCGAATCTTAGACCGGTGGACAAGATGGAAAAATCCTCGGAGACTGGAATTTCTTTTGGCGATAGATCGTGGAATCTTATTAAGTCAGAAAAAAAAAAGATTGAAGCTTATGAATAAAATATTGAATATTTGATAATCTCATAAAAGTTTCCTTTGTCAGGAACATGCAAGCACGACAATCTTGTTGTTTGTCATCAGTAATAATCTTACTAGATTTTGCAGTGATATTAGTATGCGTAGAAATTATGTAAAATTTTTCGCGATCTTATCTTCGACAGCTTTTTATTTTTTTAACTTTCCCCTCTCCCGAGTTTGCTGGATGAAATCTGTGGCACGAATGTATACATCGGCCGATGCGATGGTAATCTAAATTACATGTTGGTAAATTAACATGCCTGCCCTGCGATCTTCGTGAAACGTTAATGAACCATAAGTAGAAACGCGTATGGCAGGCAGATGAGGAGGAGATAAAGACAGAGAGAGAGAGAGAGAGAGATAAACAAAGAGAGATGTATTTGCGACCGCCTCGGTAAAAGGAAAATAGCAGAGATCGCATAGAAAGATTTGTGTGTGGAGAGGAATGAGTACCTCAAATGGCTGGGAACATTTTCTCGTTGGTGAAAGGCAAAACACCTATCGTCCTAGCTCTCTCTCTCTCTTTCTCTCTCCTCCATCTATTCGCTCGCGTTCCCTTTTGTTGGAGGATCGATGAACTCTGTCCTTGTGCGCAACAATGAAAGGGAGGAGGACGGGATTCGTACTGTCTCTCTTTTAGGAAAGATGAGAAGCGAAACGATTCCCCCCGTTTCTCCCCTTGAAGCACGCGCGTCAGAAAGCAACGATCTTCCTCAGTACGACGCAATGATCCTTCAGAGAGGTATGCGCTTCAAGAGTATCATGTCCTTCATTTGTTATCTGTTTATTCGCTCACAATGGAAAAGCTGAGGAAAGAAATCAATTACCGCCGCGAGGGATTACTTTACTCCCGCAATGTGATCTTAAGTATTAAATTAATAATTTCACACGCGGCACATTATTTAATTCTGCATTTTACCTCATCAATCGGGATCACTTTGGGTGGCTTTTTTTTTTTTGCTTTTTTCGTGGTAATTTTTTTTACTGTATCACGATTGATATTTAATCATTAAGCCTTTGTTTGATTTTCTTTTAATTCTTTTAACATGATTTGCAAAATACCAGTCTTAATATCATCCCTATTAGGAGAGATGATAATAATAGAGAATTAACGGGTTCCCTCAGAGAGCCATGATGGCGGTTAAGTACTTACGGATACATTCAGTTATCGGATTATTCCGGCTAACGGGATTCCACCTCGGCACGTTCCAGGGTTGGAAGTGCTCGTGGCATGATCATCGGCGTCCATCCAATGACCGATTTATAGCTCCTAGATTCTATAGGTTAAACGAAACAACATTCAGACACACGTTGCTGTCCCTTTAAAATTTCGAAAACAAGAACGACTCATGTTAAATCGCCCAGTCAAATTAAGGGGATTAATTACGAGGTGGAGTTTTTTTTTTCTGACGAGAACGATTACGATTTATTATTTATTATATACAGATTCGCATGCGCTTTAAAAGAAGAGGCAATTACGGATCCACGGAAAACGACTTGACGACGCCACGAAATCTTGCAAATGGATCTTCCCTCTGTACTTTACCTCCCTCAAGAACTTATCGCCTACGTCGTTTAATCTATCTGGCCATCTATTCAGCACGTTGCGCGTCGTGCGACGCTGTAACAATGACCTCATTCCATAAACTCCTGGCATACTCTGGAGAGCATAAAAATGTGCTGGCTGTTTATAGCGAGAGACGTGTACAGAAAGCGGCTTTTCATCGGCCGTGCGTTATATCCAGTTACGGCCACAACCCTCTTCCAAAGTCATAAGCCAGGCCGGTTAACCAGTTATACGTTGATCCACGCGGAAGGGAAGGACACATGGCAGGTTTTTATTAACTTTGTACAAGCTGCATCCCAAATTCTCCGCATTTCATCCCCCGTATACGGATTTTCGAACACATAGATATTTCTTAGAATCTATTTTTCCTTGTGTAAGCGATTAAGAATCCAGAGATTTTTCTGCGGAATAAGTTTTAAGGGTACGCGAAAGGGGTATAGAGGGACTAAAAATATAGTCTTTATTTAATCCCAAGTGAACTTTATTAAAATTTCAACTTGAAATTCGTTTGACGAGATACTAAGAGACGAGGGGAATTAAAAAGCTACGAGAAAAAAAAAAAAAGATAGCACGCTGTCAACAATTCACCAAGGCAGTAATTAACTGCGATGAATAGATGATGCTAGATTTCTCCATTTTTTAGCCGGGTAAATCGCCCATGAACGAAAATTGTCGCGAAAGTTTTCAAAAGCCTCATACTCTGTGAAAAGATCTTGCAGCTGGTGAAAAGTGCTGGCTGGAAAGCAAGAGCCGGCGCCAAGAATTCCGTCGAGATTTCTCTCGCGAAAAATCGTTTTACCCAAAGCGAGCGGAGGTTTTCGTCGAAAAATTCAGGCGTCTGACAAACTGAGAGATCCTCTCTTCTCGAGTGCAAAGACGCTCGATATCTAATATCTAGGATACGCAATCAAGGATACAAGAAGTTTATCGATACTTTTCTCTATATATTCTTATCATATATTACTTTATATTAATAATTATATATATATATAATTAAAATTACTATATAATTAAAATTACTTGTGTAAATAAATGTATATTAAACAAATTAATTTATTTGTATTTAATTTAATATATATTGTATAAATATTTTTTTTATTGTGCGAAACATTTATTGGAATTTATATGACTTCTCTTTTTCCCCTCTCGTTACAACCATCTGTATTGATATCTCACACGAGTTGGCCGCAAATAGATATTACTTACGGTGCATATGGAACACTCTTGACGATCGTCTTGCGCTGCACGTCAAGATCCAAAGTAGGAAGAGATCGCATAATGAGCGTAATAAGCATACACGCCTCGCGAAATTATTCTCTCAGTGTAAACGACTCGACGGTTAACTAATGAAAACGAGGCCAACAGGGCGAAGCTAATATCGTATAGTCACCGCGCTAATGAAATTTTATTTCTTTCTCGTGCATCCCTTTCATACGCAACGTACACACACACACACACACACACACACACACACACACGCACAATCGCTACGCAAGAGATACACGTCGCAGGCCGAGCCAAATGGACGAGGGCTCCGGAATTAAGGGAAGGCATCTCATTAAATCGATGAAGAGAAACAAAGAGACGGGATTATGAGATTTATAATTGACAATGACAATAAGTATAAATTGTCTTCGAAATTTATAATTGAATCGCGAGTGTGTTAACACGTGTAAGGCGATGAATAATTCGTTTACGAAACGTCGCAATTTAGGAAAACTAAAATAACCATTCGCAATAAGTGCATAGAATGTTTTATGTGGTTAATGCAGGTTATATAAAATAAACAAGCATATAGCACATAAGATATGCACACGTTCCCCCAGATGCAATAACGCAGATGCGGTCAGAATAGCATGACGATGATATTAGGTAAGTGGATGATATCCGCGCGAGTTTTGTCCCTTATTCCCCGATCGAGGAGATAAAAATGCTTTCGGAGGTAGAGAAATCTCTCTGAAATAAAATACTCATTACTTTAACTTTAATACATTTATTATCCTCTTCCTCCTCTCTACAATTTTAATTTTATTTCAACTTTTGTATTTGACAGCGACTTTTTATTATAGAGAGAGAATATTTCGAGGCAATCCTAAAATAAAAGACCTTTTTAAAATAACTTTATATACGTTCAAAATATCTATATTGAAATTATTCTATAAGTTTTCTTTTTATTTCGCATGAACATTTGAAGAGGATCTAAAATAAGAGTGCAAATCATCGTTAATTCTTTAACGATTTTCTTTTTATATCAGCTAAATTTAATTTTTCGATCTACATATAAGCTTCTCTTTTTATATATTTTAGCGAGCACATTTCACATATTCAATAATAAATAAAATGATTTTATAATAGACAGCCTTTATTGAAATTCTTCCTGAAATTTTCTATGGCCTCTCTGGATGCAAAATGTTCTCGTAACGTAGGTTGAGATATTAAAGCAATATTTTCACTCGAAAGCACTGTATTAAATTTTCTGGCACGCGCGCGCACGTCGATAGCTTCTTCATAATCGACGGATATAATTTGAAACGTGATACTTTCGGCGATGCATACGGGACAAAATGTAATCAACCAACGATTAACGCAGACTAATAATATTGATTGTAGCGGAGACGAGTTTTAGCGACAGAGTTGGAGATCTGTCGCAGCTACGGAGGAGGTTAATCCCATTGAATAGATTGGTTGGATCGATAAATGTATGCCGTTTTACTGCTGGAGATAACAATAAATACGTTAAAACGATTTGCGATTTCATCCATATTTTTGGCATTCAAAGCCGCAATATAAATTCCTGGATTGCACATTTTGAAGCGTGAATCTCGATATTCAAAGCCGCGAATATACTTTATTTATTTATTATTTTATTTAATCCATTTTGAATCATTTTGAATCATTTTGAGGGGAAAAAAAACTCCCTAATACAGACAGTTAATAAAAGTAAATATTAGATTGATATAAGTCAGGTGGAAAAGATAGCAACAGAAAATCACAAAAGTGTAATTACATATTACAAAAGATAATAGCCTTCAAATGATATTATACTAAATAACGATGAAGAATTCTTTTAATTGAATTTGAAATCGTGTGAAAAAAGTCAATATGCGTCGAGAAATGATTTGTCAGCGAGCGCATACGGTTGAGTGGTTTATATTTTCCATAGGAAGTGCGATGAAGTTCAATAAAGAATAATTGATTGAAATATCTTGAATGAATTGAAATATCTTGGTTTCCTTTTTTTCCTTTTTACTAACCAAAGCTCTCTCTTTTCAGCGATTTCGAGAGACCTCAGGCGGATGGATCGGTTTGTGGTGGCACGATGCCATCGCGAAAAGCGAAACGAGACCGGATATGGTCCAAATAATCCCACCGGCACGAAAAATAAACTCTACCACCTCGAGCACTTTACGGGAATACGTGCGCTGTTTTGTCAACACACCGCTCAGCGTCATCGAGTGCTACAGGTGTTGACGCTGTTTGTTTTTTACGTCTTGCCGGCATCTTTCGACTGTTAACATCTCCGAGATTGTCGTGCGCGACAGCAAAGGGAAGCGAGCGAAATACAGATGCGGAAACGCTTCCTCGATAATGAGGTAACCGATTAATTCGACTACAACACGCTGAGCATTCAGAGAATCGAGAATTGCGAATTTGGGTCGCGACGAGATTGAGGAGATTGAGAGATCAAAGTTTCGGGAAATTTGAATATTTATACAACGTGTCCCAGAACTGTCGATCAAAATGATATTAAAATTAGAATCGCGAGAAATTGTTTTAGCATTCGTGGTAGAAAATTATTCTCGATTAAAACCAAATCTTATTTTAACCGGACCCTTTCGTTGATGATGATTTAAATATTGATCGCGGCAAGATATATTTTTAATATCTCAAAAATAATCGCGCCAAGCCATGTATAAACGTGGATCTCGCGGGATCATTACTTGATCGTTCGCGGAGAACAGTTTGCGTACATTTTAAAAATATCCACACATTTTCATCGCACACACACACACACACACACATAGACATTTGAGTCGCGATATAAATATCGCACAATGGCAGCACTTGGGATATTTCTGCGGGATATATTCTAAGGGATATAATCGCGACTGGAATAACTTTCTGGATTTCGGGGGAAGCACGAGCGCGAAGACAAAGACTTTAAGTAGAATTGTCGGAGGAGTATAAAGTTCGGTGACACGAAAAACGAAGTCGAGAGAATTAGTCTTGTAATTTCCACGAACCTAGTCTACGGAATGCGCGATCATTCGAGAATTGCGAATTTGGGTCGCGACGAGATTGAGGAGATTGAGAGATCAAAGTTTCGGGAAATTTGAATATTTATACAACGTGTCCCAGAACTGTCGATCAAAATGATATTAAAATTAGAATCGCGAGAAATTGTTTTAGCATTCGTGGTAGAAAATTATTCTCGATTAAAACCAAATCTTATTTTAACCGGACCCTTTCGTTGATGATGATTTAAATATTGATCGCGGCAAGATATATTTTTAATATCTCAAAAATAATCGCGCCAAGCCATGTATAAACGTGGATCTCGCGGGATCATTACTTGATCGTTCGCGGAGAACAGTTTGCGTACATTTTAAAAATATCCACATTTTTTTCGCACACACACACACACACACACATAGACATTTGAGTCGCGATATAAATATCGCACAATGGCAGCACTTGGGATATTTCTGCGGGATATATTCTAAGGGATATAATCGCGACTGGAATAACTTTCTGGATTTCGGGGGAAGCACGAGCGCGAAGACAAAGACTTTAAGTAGAATTGTCGGAGGAGTATAAAGTTCGGTGACACGAAAAACGAAGTCGAGAGAATTAGTCTTGTAATTTCCACGAACCTAGTCTACGGAATGCGCGATCATCTCCCTACAAAAGGGATCGCCCGCTTCGATCGATCCGGGAGAGGGAGGGAAGGGATCTAATAAAAGTTGGAAATCAACGCGGTCGCGAAAACGGCCAAAGTTGTTCCGTCCTTTAATTTTCAATAGTCCGACTGTGTCTATTCTCCCTTACGGTTTCAAACGCGGCCTTTTAGGTTTCCTTTTTTTTTTTTTTTTTTTGTCGGAAGTTTCGCGACGGGATTGAAAGGTATAAAGGAAAAATGGGTTACTAGATGATAGTGTTAAGGAAGACTTCTACGAGCGAAGTAAAATCTAAATCGTTCAGTGACGGAAAGTATTATACTGGACTTGTAAAAAAAAATCACGGTAAAGTGTCAGCGTTACTATGTAAAGGTCGTGAGATGGGGCAAAAAGGCTTTTTTACGGTTCGCTTATTTCGATATCTCTCTCGAAGAAGAGAATAAAAAAAATGAAAGAGGAAAGAATTGATTCATCATAATATAAAATAAATCTTTTTGAACAAGTAGAGATATAAGCAGAATTGATAGAAATGCCTAAATAAATGTAATCAGCTAAAAGTCGAGATTAACTGCTCTCTATTTACTTATTTTATCCAACAGTCGCAACCAATAAGAAAGTAAATGAAGAATACGCAGCTGACGGATTGAAAACAAAGCTGCTCATTCCAATTAACCTAATTAATCTCGGCGTATGAAGAAGAAGGGGGATGAGAAAGGGAGAAAAGCGAGGGCTAAAAGGGGATGCTAATTTAAGGATGGTGAGTGTCGAATCGCAAATTAAATAGGAATCCAATAAGAGAACGATATTAGGTTTCAGATATCGAAATATTTCGCGAGGGCCGTTTCTCCCAGGGCGAACTCCGTCCTCATGTTCCGAAAATAGGGGGGCCAATGGTCGCGTTATTGCCTCATCCCGGCGTATTTTCGGGATGAGCTCTGTAAAAGTTTCAAATCTTTTCTCTTTTCCATCGTGGATGCTCCGCACGCGCTCGGGGATGCTTACCGTAATTCCGATACTTGGTCGAACAGTTCGACGTCGAATCGCGAACTCCGTTGAGAGTCGAGGAGACGTACGGCAGGCATCAACCTTGATTCAATTCACGTCTATCTATCGTCGTCATGTTGTGGTTCGACCAAATTAGACAGATCGCGACGAAATGAGAGACGACAGGACGCCAATCCCGTCAACTCTCCGAGCTGATTTGTCTGTGGCAAGGTGACGAGGGAGGACGATGAGGGTGAAAGTGGGAGAGAAACGGAGCTTCTCGCTCGATTAGCAAAATTCTCCAGACGATGATCGATCACCGGTCGCCATATGGAACGACTTATCGGACCAAGTGACGGAGTACCGGCGTTGAATTGACGCGATGACCCGGAAAACGCGCGAATATATATATATACGGGACACACGAGGCTGGATCCTGATCCTCGACAAGTTTCCTTTGGTTGGAATCTTCCTGTCCAATCTAGTCATGTCGACCGCTTCGGGATGTCGACGACAGTCGAAAGTGCATGTATGTCTAACGAACAAGAATTTCATCGAGCCTTCCTGAGGTACGATTTTACGAGTATGTCTTCATAATAAATATTAAAATTGAAAACATTAGTCGGGGAATTTCGCGTACAGCTCGAATGTCGCGCTTTATGATGCCAATTGTGAAATTATATCCGACGCTATGAGGGACCTCGCAACGAGCGCGCCAGCGATTCAAGCAGTATAATTGGATGTAATTAGAGATTTATCCCGACACATACGACAAACTTGGTACCGTTTCTGTTAAGCTATTATTTAATGTCTATTTATATATATGACTAGCGCCGCTATTCAATTGCAAAATTCTTCTTGCTAATTGGCTGGCATTCTTGTCGAAATTTAAGAGAGAACGTCGATTCTTTATTCTACCTGAAATTAAAGAATGACGTTGTAGAAATAATACTTACGATATCAAACATTCAATTGTCTCTATATTAGAATTACTCGTGAAATTTTCGCGAACGTAGCCACTTGGAATTAGAAATCGATCTCGTTTCGGTTTACCGTTCTTCCCGTTCGTGACAGTTAAGAGTAAAGTGGCGACGCGTGATGTGTTCCTCGACAAGAGAGGAGAGACATTGGTTGAAGCGCCATTCGTCTCCAATTCGCCTCCATCCCCCGAGGAGAGTTGGAGTTCTCCTGGTCGGACGCGAGTTTCCGTCCGACTCGAATATAAATCGAATTGCCGATGACTCGCGACGCGCGATCGTAAATATCCGTATACGACTTTAAGCGTCCGCAACGTTTTCGACGCCGCTCGATAAATTACAGCGATTTATTTCGCGAGAGAGCCATCCCCTTCACGATGGTCCTCTCAGGTCTCACGGGGGAGATTCATTTTGCTTTCTGGTAAAATTCGCGCGCGCGCATTTCCGCGGAATAATATAATTCCTACGTGCGAACTTATAGTGCTCCCCCGAGCACTTTTACGGGGACCCCGAGATCTGTGTAAAGTCGCCCGCATCCCTAAAAACATGTGGGATGCGCGGTACGTGAGGTAAGTTTGAAAGCCGGAGAGATTCCCTTGTTTTGAGTAAGCGATAGATTCCTAATCGCTATTTAAAGCAAATATCGTATTTAATAATAAACAAAGGATTCCCCGAGTAAATTCCAGCTGTCGGGAGGCATAGGAAAGCTCCGGGGAATGTACACGTGAAGCGATAATAATGTGCGAGAGATTTCTCATTTTACTTTGACGTTTTAGATTTTTTGCTTAAAAAAAAAAAAATTGATTGAAACTTCGGACAAAGTGTCTGCAGCTTTTTTGCAGACACCTCGTCTGAATTTTCAGACAAACTCTTTTAGAAAAACGACTCCGATGATTAAAACAGATTGTCTGAAATTTTTTTTCAAACACTCAGATCTGAAAATTCAGATAAAAATGTGTTTAAATTTTTAGAAAATTTTTTACCCTGTTCGTTTCTCGAAAGAAAGCGACTTTTATGCTCCTTCTCT
>NW_021848537.1:1785747-1797094 GCF_003651465.1 Formica exsecta
TCGGCATTCGATGGGAAATATCTGATAAGCGCATTCGATAATAATGGCGAATCTAAATTTATTAACGACCCTCCGTAAATGTTTTCTTTTTGCGTCATCGTTGACGTTATCCTTTCCGTTGTTCGATGAGTATCTTTTCTTCGATATCAAGGGCTTATCTCGCTCTCCTCACAGCTTTCGACCTTAAATCCTCGCAGATGCCTGTAACTTTCCATCCAGCTCGCTCCAAGGTGTTTGTGTGTGGAACAACACCGTTGGAAATTCGCGCTCGGTTACGCTCCCTATTGATCCCCATGATCCTAACGGTCCAAGAGGCGCTTTCACGCCTCGCGTGTCTAAAGTTTCGTTCGGAATGTTCATAAAAAGTCTGATAATGTTTCCAACGCATTTTTCAAATTTACCGCGAGTCATTTACGGGATATATGATATATGTGGTTGGGTACGGATTTAGTAGATTCCTTTCCATTGATAAAAATCAGGTCAACCACACACACACGCGTTCATAAAAATCAATAGAACTCTGGATATCCAAATGAGACTTCTTTTTATCTTTTGTACGATACGATAAAGAAACGTCATTTGTAAATTTGATAGAGGATATCGGATATGTATAAGCGCGGAAACTTTAGTAATGTATAATTTTATATTTTTGTGGAGAAACTTCATATAATAATTATTGTTCAAATGTCAAACTTCGAACAATAATTATTGTTCGATAGCGTTAACATTTGCTCGAATGCACTTTCTGAATAATGAACCATCGTAGGTGTGTGAGAGAGTATAATTACGTCACTCCCGGCGTATACCACAGTTCAACAATGGATCGATCACTCTAACCAATCTAGAGAAATATCTCTGTACGACATAAAATAATTATGTCTGTTTTTTTTCCCAGATTGCGAGATTCACCTCAAAAAATGTCAAAAATAATATAAATTCAAAACGTTATTTCGATGCTAATGTAATTGATTTTTAAACCGATTACAAAAGGAATTTAAAGAAATTTAGGAACATGTTTTTTTTTTTACATTGTAACGCGGTGCGATAACATCAGTGATTTAATGCAATGTGTATTCAAATATGCGTTTCTATTTTAATCGCGTATGTCGCATATTTTAACACAAGTATACGCGCGAAGAATATCATGAATAAGAAAGAGAACGGCGAAAAATATGTATCACTGAGATAACAGTATTCATTATAATATAAGATCGCATCTTTAAATAAGTTCTTGAGTTTGAATATTATTTTCTCTATTCTCATCTCAATCTTTGCGCTGTAGTAAAATCAGTTGTAAAACGGAATTACATGACATCAAGTTTTCATCAATCACGCACACATAGACACATAAAATACATACGTTCGTATTCGTTTGATGGAAATTGAATTCTTTCACTGTATCTCGTAAAAAATATTCGCGAGGTGGGGTCGAAAATTTCGCAAGCACGGATCTCTCTTACGATTGTTACGTTAAATTCGCAACCCTTTCCTGTCTTACTACGTTGTTCGATTTATCCGCATCCCTTATTTGCCGAGCATTTGAAATTATCCTTCTCGTATACTCGGCCAACGTGAAGGCATGCACGACAAGGGCTGATTTTTCACGTGACGACGTGACGCGAATTCGTTAAAATTTCATCGAATTAACGGAATAGAATCGTATTCATACTAAGGGGATATCGATTGGTCCAAGACACGACCCTTTCCTGCGCGCTGTCTGGTTATTAATTATTCATATCTCGACTCCTCTCTCCACGACTCTCGACCTTTCGTTTACAATTCGAGCTGTTTATGCTTGCGCGAATACATCTCGGTTAATTACAGAAGAGGGAGAGGAACAATTCGAGTTGCCAGTCCGAGTTGCTCAATGCTGCAGAAGCCATGTACGTGCCAAATCGATATATATATATATATATACCCGGGGCTTTAATTATTAGCCAAGTCGAGATTTCTATGATTTCCGTGAAAGAGAGAGAGAGAGGGAGAATTGTTCTTCTTCCGGTATAATAATGAGATAAACTGATTTCGTGTCGCAATTTCGGTTCCAACGTCGCGACGTATAATTAACACCCAGTGTTTGAGATTTTTATAGCTCCAATTTCATAAAAGCCCACCCTGGAAGCTACGAATTAGCGAAAAACGATTTTATCGCCCGCGAGCTCGACTCGGGGAGCTTGACCTTCTTCGCTTCTTGTGACTTCGTCGTCGTTCTTATTGCTTTATCCTTTTGTCTTTTATTTGCTACGTCGTACACGTCGCGCAGTCATTAAAGTCGTAAAGTAGCTTCGTGCTCCGCCAGCGTTTTAACGTTACGGCAATTTCCAGAGATGATTATGTCATATTCGCGTTCCAGTTACATTCCGATTGACTGCGAACCCAAAACATCAAAGACGCCGCTCGTGTTCCGCGCCGCTTACGCGAGATTGTATTTATATATATGTATATTTTTTCCTCTCATATATATTTCTCGTACGCGTATCCTGACGTAAAATTATTTCTCTCTTGAATGCCATTAATGGAATTTATGCTCCTGCATATATCACGCTTGTCCGCTCCTATCTCTCTCTTTCTCTCTCTCTCTCTCGAGCGTGATTTTTATGCGATACGGATAATGGGTGGCTACATTTATACAGCGTTAAATGCAACATTAAACGCAGTATTAAGCGAGATAATACCACATGCCGACGTCACGTAAGACGCTGGCGTTGTAATAACATGTTACGGCACGTATCTCATTTACTTGGACGTTACGATAGCCTATGCAGGTAGGCCTCGCGTTTCCTCGAAGGCTTTTAAGCAAATATATTCGGAGGGTTCGCTGAAGCAGAGCGTGCGCATTAACGATGATTAGTGGCCAATATCCAGCCGTGTTCTGAATTTCAGCGAGCCACGGGGGGCATTATGCCTCCCCCGGGGTCCGCTACCATAGTTCCATCCCGCGGAGACGGTGATGCGATGATGGTTTTTTAAATATCCATTAGATACCATTTATTCATTAATCTCGCGGCTATTTTTGCAACGTAAAATGTGATTTCACTATTGATTTCGAGCGAGACGATTTCGACAGCGCTAAATAATTCGAAGCCGCATATTTTCATCTCGGATTTAGAGCGGATTTTTAAAATACGTCAGAAAGATTCAGTCAAAAATGCGGAATTAGATCTGTCAAAACGATTTTGAAGCCCGGGCTTTTCAGTAACGTTTTACATCACGCATTGATGTAGTACAAATTTTCCGCCGCATTTCATGAAGTTACTTTCTCGAACTGTGACAGCTTAATTGAAAGAAAAAGAGAGTAGAAAAACAGAGGAACTAGTTTCGAATGTAAAGATAAGCGCTTACATTTTTCAAAGGGATGTGAAATGCATAACAAAGTATTTAACGAGTTTAGTTAATCATGAAAAATATATTTTACAAATGGCAATTTGTTTGATTTAATTATCGTTTTTTTTTCTTTTTTTATAATATTTCCTCAGTTCCAGTTAAATGAGATAATGTAACAAATTTACAATTAAATCCCATAAATATGGATTAGTTCTTCAAATATTTATCATTCTAGGAAATGCGTTGAAAACATACTGAAACTAGTTTGGTGCATATCGCAATGTAAAGAACATGTTACAGCTCAGTGATCCATATTCAATTTCGCTCTAGTTGCAAATAAGATACATGAATCCGGAATTATTTTAATGGATTTAAAATTACGCATTATTATGCATTTTAAATTATTTAAAATTAATAAGTTCGTGCACGTGAATGATAAACAGATGACGACGCATAGCTAACGAATGCAGGAAGGGTCGAGAGATGAAATCAGAAGCGAAACATTTTGACAGATGGAGGAAAAGCAGTAAGAAGTATTCTAGAGATTATGACAAAAAGTGGCGTCTGAGCATCTTTAAGAGACATTGAAATTATTTATTTTAATTTAACTGGAAATTAAAATACTGATTAACCATTGCCCAAGTCCATTCGGACCCACCTCTGCTGAATGTCAACCGTCAAAGCATCATTCGGTCTTTGTTTCCTCGACATTTCAGGCAATCCTGGGGAGAAGAGGGAATGGGATAAAACAAACGACAATTGACGCTTTGACGGTTGACATTCAACATAGATGGGTCCGAATGGACCCGATATCCGTCGAGCAAAGGTTAATTTAGCTCTGTATACAGTCTGTATATATCGTGCCTCGCAACAGAGAGCGCGTATCTTCGAGTACTTTAAACCTAATATTATTATAAACAATTAAAGAATGAAATTCTCTTTTCCTTCTTTCCTCTTTAATTAAGTAATTTAAATTTTAAGCTTCATAGGGGCTTTCTCTTTTCGCGATCCTTCTCGAGTAACACCGTCATTTGGCTCGCCAATCCAGAATAGGCCTTTAAAAACGAATTCGTGCAAGGATCGTACCTCTTATAGACACAATTGTGTCTAGGTTAGACAAATGTTTGTAGGAGGATATAAGCGTGCGAGCGATTTACACGCGAGAAATTATCGCGACAAGCTACTTGACAAGAATGAGTGTACGATGTTACAGGATGTACATATGATACGCGCGGTACGCATGTGTGTAGGGTACGTAGGGATAAGATAGGATACGCTGAATCATTGTATATCTAAGAATTTCGCATTTCTTTTTTGTCGCAAAAACGGGTTGTCTATAATTTGATACTATATCGTTATCGGTCGCTTCAATTCACGCGTGACTTCGCTTCGCCTGCTCTTAATTAAACTGATACTCGCACTTCCGCTTTCCGCATCAAGTAACAAATTTGCTCTACATGTTCTGCTCCCCCCTCCCTTTTGTGTTTAATTTCAATTTTATTTTAATTATTTTAAAATTTGTTTTTAATTTTAATTTTGATTGTAGAAACATTGTTTGCAGTAAATCGTGGGGAAGTTTCGACGAAACTTTTGTGCATCAAAATTCCGATATGCAAAAAAGCTTGCAAAAAGATCTCTTTATATATAAAAATTGTTTATTTAAATGTTTATTGATTCGTTAAAATTTTATTTCATAAAAATGGCAACTCGTTTTTCGAGAAGGAAGCGCATTGCGGTTGATGTTTCTGTCGGATAAACTAGGGAGATTACAAAAACACTGAACTTTGATTACATTTAATTTGGGCCAGTGGTTGCGAATGTACTGTGCGCAGACAAACTTTGTTGTTTTCGCAGGAGAGAAACAGCGTTTTGCACGACGCAAGTTTAACGACGCTAAAAAGTGTTTACGTCACTAGTACAAGTAAACAAAATAAAAAAATAACTACTACACTTTGTTATAAATATAAAGGTATCATGATCTCGGCCGCTACGGATTATCATATGCATAGCGTTACTTCTTTTTTCTTTCCTTCTGTTTCTTTTCGCTCTGTATTATGTTGACCGTAATGCATTCGGAAAAAAAAGAAAGTAAAAAAAAAATACCATAATTCGCTATCCTTGTCGTACGGAAAGAACTGCTCGTTCAATTAACTTTTTCATTCGTCCGCTCTCCCTATCCTCCCCTCGATCTCGTCGGTCTTTCCCATACATGAGTATACATATATTCCCAAGAGCGTGGACCGGCCTGTCGAGTTTCGTTGTGTTTCAATATCTCGTACAGCGCATTGGAATCTCTTTCGAATTATAGCACATTGACGTTTCTCAAATCTATAATAATATTCTTCCATCATTGATTTGATGAAGATAGAATTTGATGAAGTACGTCCTTAAATAAGAAAGGCAATCATTTTTTCGCCTTTTTGTCGAGTAAATATAAAATAAGATAAAGTAGAAAAAATCTACAGATGTATAACAAGTTGAATTAAACTTTTCAAATGAGATGAAGAACCAATATATTTTAATATTATCTAAAAAATACTGTACACTCTGGAAAAAAAATTATTTTCACAATCTTTTATTATTAAACGTAGCAATTTCTATCGTAAAAAAAATCCTATTAAATTAAATTGTTTTCAATAACGTTCCAAGTATTTAAGTTGTCCCTAAATTTTTTGCATGATACACTTGGCATAAAGTTTATAATAAATAGATTTGTATTTAACTGAAATAAAAGGAGAATTATAACTTGATATTGCGAAAGTTGGAGATATTTAAAAGCTCGTGTACTTAGTATTTTCTTAAATTTAAGATAAATATTCTTCCGTTTATTGAACTTACCTATTCTTACGCGCGTTCCTTCCAAAAATATCCGACGTATCTCATATATTAAAAAGATATTTGTCAGGATTATATTTTGGGGTTTGCACACATATGCATATGTTACATGACACTTTTACACGATCAATGATATTGTCTTAATGATAATTATAACGGTTTCTCCTTTCCTTGATCCACATAATTTACCACTATCGACCTCACTTTAGCAACACTTATCTTTTTTGTTTGATAAACGGTAGACCCACACACACATATGTATCGGTGCGGTGGTACGTGCTCTTCGCCCGAAATTTACATAGTGCGCACGATGCGCGTAATCAGTGGCTAATCGGGGGAGAATGCCCATTCGTGGAACGGCGTGTTATCGGCGCGTGCGACGCAGATATAACCGATCGCTAGTTTTCGCGCTCGGTTATAGCGCCTGAGACGCCGGTCCCAGGGGCACGAGAAGGAGAGACACTCGGCTCGCATTTTTCCCTGATCACGCGAGCGCGCGTTCGCGGATCCAATCGATCCATCCTAATCTCGCAGATTGAACATTGAACATCGTCCGTGACGATGATGATTGCCTCTGTGGTTTTCATCTCCCTCGCGATCACTTTAAGCGATGCGGCCTCAATCGGGTATGGCGCCGATGACACCTCCGGGCCCGTGGATCTCTGTGACAGGTGAGTGAAAGTACAATGCAAGAACCAGCCAACGCGCAATCGTTTCTCTTTCTCATTCCGTTCTATAATCGATGATCAAGATTACGATCGAATCGTTGTTTCTTTGCAATCTTGTTATCTTTTCCGCGTTTTCAAAAAAATTATCTCAAGCTTTTATCTCTTTTAATATAGTTTTTATATAAAATATGTACAAAACGCGTATCAAAATTCTAGAATTTTTTTTTTTTCGGTAATCTTTGATAAAAAAAAAATTTTTATCTTCTTATTATCTAAATTATTTCTTGAGCTACTCTAAAACCATCTTTTTGAATGTCAAAACAAATTTACAACGAGCAAATTAATTTTGATGCAGTCACTCGCTAACGGAATCACTCGAGTTATTTTAGCGATCCTTCGTTGGTCGCCTCATTGACAGTAGGTTAAACTCTCGCTATTGTCTCGAAGAGATGCATTTGTACTTCTTGTAAGAATATCACATAGTGAAGGGAAGACAACTTCTTGATCTTTATACACTTGCCTCTCTTTTTCGCTCTATGTATTTTTCGCTACTTTTGGATCAAATCGATTACTTTCGTTACTTTTCATTTTAGAGTTTAATAAAACAAAAATAATCAAAGACTAATTATATTACATTGGTTAGCGTTCGCCAGTTATGGAATAAGTTAGTTAAACCAAGTTTCCCAAGCCTGTTTTAGGCTATTACTGAGGAAAGCAGAAGTTATAGATCCTATTATTCGATTAGTCTTGCTTGATTACACGATAATGTGAGATTAATTAAGCACATCGACAATATTGCATATTTGTTTTTTTACATTAAAGATGGGCTGTCAGATAGAGCAGTAGCAATATTAGTTATTATTGTGATACATATATGTATTAATGCAGCTTATTTTACACCCCCTCCCCTCCCCATAGAAGGAAATTCACTTTAACTCTCTACTCTTTTCCTACTTAACAATCATGCGCATACTATTATAAAATCGTTGTTGCATGTCGAATAAAATCGTGCTAATCATCGAGTCATTCCGGAAACGTAGCGGGCGATAACAGCTTATCTGTTCAGAACTCGATAACCATTCACTTTAACGTACATCGTCATCAACTTTGTCAATTTTAGTAATAACAGCTAAAATGCATCACTAGAATTGTGAGTGACAGTTCGAGTGAATTTCACCGCGTATCGAACGGCTTATCTTACGAGACTTATCGATGAGCAAGAACAACGACAAGTCTCTCGTTTTATTAACGACGTAATATAATAATCGCAATTATAATTTAATAACTTTTTCTCGGATTGTATCAATGTAATTATAATAGAGAATATATTAAAAATAAACGATGGTCTTCAGGAACGTGTTTTATAAATATACACAATCTCTAAATTTCCGTGCACTCGGAGAAACAAAAGTCACTCGACGAGATCGGTGTTTTATACATGCGTATAAAAATTCGATGAAAAAAAAAAAAAAAAAAAATGGAGTGTCAGCAAGGTCAAGTGCACACGCGGAACTTCCTGAATTTTTCATGGAAAGTTTCATCCGCGTCCTCGTGACCGTAATTTCGTCCTCGCTCGTCCATTCGAGGATGAGGGAAACATGAAGTGTCCGTTAATAGCGTTTTATTTTCCTCGACGGAGGAAACGTTTCGTTTTACGAAAAGTATCTCTTTAGAGTTTCCGGCCCTCGATCTTCCTCGTATCCGTGTTCTCTCGCGATTCCTCGTCTCCTTTAATCCATCAAAATCCCATTATGGGTTACCAGCCACGGACAGGAAACGCCCTCGTTCGATTCATCGGACAGCTCTGAACGAATGATAGGGTTAAGATGTATCGACAAGCTTCACTTACTCATACGAATCACTTGAAATGAAAGACAAGCGGGCGATATTAACAGCGTTCTCAACAAAAACAGGCTACGTTCGTGACGTAAAAAGTAGAGTATCTCTCTATTTTCTTTGGACGATCATGTCGGATAAATTAAGAATAAACTGCATCAGTGGATAAATCGATTAAGGAATATTGTAAACTTTTTTAATTACATGACACTTGCAAAGTATCTCTAAAGAAATTATATAAGTAAATTGCATGCTGTTTTTATCCCTTGTAATAATCTGAGAACAGCGAAGAAATGGCGGATCGATGTTCTTTATTTATTATTTCTTTTATGTTTATATAAAGATATATTTGAATATATTTTCATACAAATCTATGTAAAAGATGTACGTGATTATTTTGAGTAAACTATATACTATTTCTACCATCCAAAAGATTATCCTATTTTTCTCTTTAGAAAGCACTTTAGGAAAATGTTTTTGACGAGAAAAGCGTCTGCTTTACGTTTATGTAAGAAGCATTCAATACCATGTCAAATCTTCATTGCTCAAACATCGAATATAAAGAGAGCTCTTCGGATGTCAAAAGCTGTCGCGAGATTGAAAACTTCGCGAATCTTGGAATTATAGCGTGTCAACTTTTTAATAATAAGTGATTAATGCCGAGTGATGGATTTTATTATCTTTCTCTCGCGGTTTTCTTTTCGTATAGCGTGATCTATCTCGAGAAGCCCTCGACGAGGGAAGATACGAATACGAGGTACGATTCCTTCGTGTATCGATGGCGTATTTCTTGTCGAAACGAGGACGAAGCGTTCATTATGCTCCGACGATCTCGTGTATTCGTCGTGAAGACAAAGGGCCTCGCGCAACTTTTCGTTCCGCTTTTCAGCCATGCAACTTTCTTAACTGATTTTATGGCCCGTCGGTTTCAGGAAGCAGGAATTTCGCATCGGATCGACATCAGTGTCGACGTGGCTGTCGAGGAAAAATAACGGTCTTCGAGTTTCACTTAAAGTTGTCATCTCGCTTAAACTCAGATATACTCATGGTTGCTAGGACGCAGGCCCTTGGTCATCGTTGGAAAATATATCGGCGCTTGATATCTTACGATAAGATAGTTGATTGAAAAAGTTTCTTAAACAACAAGAAAAGGGGCATGTAAGAGTATTCTAGATCAGACAAATATCTCTTGTTAGCTACGTTTTGTACAATATAAATTTCAAGTTGATTCTTCTTTAAAGAAAAACTTGGAAAGATATCGTTACGTTAAAAGTTTCTTATTTTCAATAATAGCCTGTTTAAAATAATGTTTCTGATATGAAATTAAAACTTTTTACTTACACATTAACGTTTACGTTTTATTGATTAAAGTCGTTATTTTATTCGTAAAATAAATTAAAGTCCGAATATTGGATTTCTTTTTGAAACATTTCGGATTTAATTTGATTTCGAGGAATATTATACGTTTCCTAAAATAAAGTAAATATATATCACTGTCTTGCTATCGTATATAATAATTAATTTTGAAAATATTACGATAATATTAAGTGATTAAATATTTCAACAATATTAACGCCTCACGTACATAATTCTAAAATAAAGTAAATTCAAATTATGCGCCGCAATTTTGTTAATCATTTAGCGTGTAATTCCCGACCGCAGGGGTCATGTGCCATTTTGTTTAAATATGTAGTCTGCTTGAGAGACACATGCGGAGCACAGAACGTAAATAACGAGAACGTTATTTTTAAGTATAAAATACTGTCGAGAGCCGCGTTTTTATTGCACACCTGGTGTTTTTAAGATAAAGAATTTTATTATTTATTCAGTTATTCTCTTTCAGCTGAAAATTAATCAAATGTCTTCAGCTTTTAATATTAAATTAGTACGTAATTATACTTGTAACAAGTTGCCATTTCTTTCGAAGCTGTATGACGGTAATTAATTTAATATTAAATTCCGAAAACGCGCGTTTTTTTATTTTTTTCAAAGATTCAAGGACCATGCGACTATTCTTTAATTCGCCGCTATACGTAATTGTTGGTACAGTTGCATCAAATACAATTCCACAAAATCTGTCAATTTAACTGTCGCCCGCCTGTCGAATGCACCGCATCACGTACTACAAACATTGTTATGTACAAACACACGTGATTGGATTAATTATTTTTATCAAGACCTAATTGGCCATGTTTGTTAATCGCACTTTTCCATTTTCCGTTATTCACCTCACGCGATTGTATTGATTTTCAGCAAGGTTTACTGTGAAGGACCGCTGCTGAAAACGGTGCAGCTCTCCGGGATTTTTAATGACAGCAAAACCTTCGTAGATCTCTATCAACTTCACGATCCGAACGTAACTCTGAACAAGTAAGTTGATACCCATTACAAAAGCGAATCCAACAATATAACAAGTTTAATATCTCTCTTTTCCTCTTTTCCTCTTTTAAAGAATTATATAAAAGATAGAAATATTTCTACCTTTTTGTGAGCAACCATTTTTCTTAATATTGTTAATCTTCTCGCTGAATTTTGTATGGTTGTTGCAAAGTAAATTTTCATTGTATGCTTTTAAAACATCTTGCGTCAATTTAAGTGATTTATGTATATATATATGTATATATATAAATAAATATATATATATATATAATTTATATATTACTTTTTTTTACTCTGTGAAGTCA
>NW_021848537.1:1797308-1798007 GCF_003651465.1 Formica exsecta
TATTATATTATTTATATACATTTATAGAGAGAGTGATATTAAAAAAAAAAAGAAATGAATAATTCCTCGCAGCGCTAACAATATTTACGCAGAAATGGTTTCAACGATTGCACACATTTTCTAAATTAACATGCTTTTAAGCGAATGCATATTGTAATTTAAATTTCTAATTAATCGTGAAGCTTCATCATAATATATCAGACATTTTGCTCCACGCGTAATCCCTATTGTTTCAATAATTTACTACTATTTTTAATAAAGCAAAAAGCAAGCTTTGAAACGGGGCATTGCATTTTAATATGTTGGCTGAGAAGAGGAAGAGAGAGAAACGGAAAATTCCTTTTTGTATAAATTAATCTTAAATTAATTCTTCCTTCTCTTTAATATTTATACAATATCTCGAATAAATTGGAATGACATAAAATGAACATGACAAGTATGTTTTTATAAAAGAATAACATGAAAAGAAATATATAAAGAAGCAAGTAACAGAGTTTACAAATGGATAGGATAAGATAAGATAAAACCTGAATCAATCTGAAAAAAATATTACAGATAATTAAGTTTATTTTTTATAAATAATTAATTTAATTTAATTTAATTTAATTTTAATTATTTTAATAATTATTTTAATAATTAATTTTATTTTAAGAATTAAATTAATTTTCAAAATTGTTTCTTCTTTTAAGATAAAAATAA
>NW_021848537.1:1798375-1807236 GCF_003651465.1 Formica exsecta
AAAAATAATATATATATAAAATTTTCTTCAGTTATATATAAAATCGCAAAGTGATTTATTATTGTAATGAAATAACAGAATTGTTCGGAGATGCGGATACACAGTCAGTCTCTTCATGTTTCCGTAATTTCGCGTGCACTTGACAGTTGATCTTCCGGCCGTAAACACGTCATTTGGATTGGAAGAGTGCGAGGGTGTCGCTTTAGGCTTGCCTCGCATACGAGACGTAATCAAATTCCGTGGTCGCCCGTATGAAGGGGATCTTAATCGCGTCACAGCAGCTGAGAGCAAATACGCGTAGCTTTACTTCACTGACATGCATGATGTATTACGATGTATTTGCAGGCAAATTGAAAATTAAATTGAGCAATATTGATACTTTTACACGTAGGCGACAAGATTCCGTTCCCTTCAGGAACGTCGATTTTATTTACATCCATCGAGGTCGGTTTTGAAGAGATGTATTTCTCGAATAATCAATCTTTATCTTATCCTTTGTTTAAAGGTTTAAATAAAAATAGCGATAAAATAATATTTCAAACAAGATTCTCCACTTAAGATTCATCGTTATCTATACTTTTCCGCAACATTTTGCGTTTTATAAATAATTTCGATCTCCGCGTAGAACGTCATGTGGAATTTTACACGCGCGTATGTCACTGAAGATGACGTCGACGATCGTTCGGATTCTTTAATGGATTCGTGTCGCGAGTAAATCTGTCGACTACCCTCGCACGCGACTCACTCCGTGCGTCCACGTTAAATCGCTTCCTGTGTAGAGATATTTATGGTTTCCGTTTTACGGCATCGCGTACATCGTTATACGTTACGCTAGCTTTCGTTCACCCTACGGATTTCTTTCGCGCTGGAATTATGGTCTCGGATCGAACTTCGTGACTTTATTCCGATCACGATAGCGACGATAACGAGCGGGAATGTGAGTACGCGTACTGGAATTATTTTCCGAGACTCTATACCACTTGATATTATATTGGATTCGCAAGCAAATTTGTTTCTGCAAATGTGTTACATGTGTTGCATAATCAGATAACCTTGTCATATAACAGCTGGATAAATAATCGATTAAATAAGAGGTCAGATTCTTGTTATTAAACGGGTAAAACTAATGAAACGTATTTGCATTGAATTATAAGAAATTTGCTATCATATAAATTATTATCACGAGTTTTCCATTACGCGCGAGATAACACGTGTTTGAATGATGGATGATAAGTTTTATCATTTTATCATACATCGCAAAATGTTTTAAATTATTTAATTTATATTTATTAATATAATAACAGCAGCTTAGAAGATGATAAGCTTTAATATTGTATTTGTCAAATAAAAAACTTCTTGGTAATAATATATAAAAAAGAAAAAAAGAAAAAAATTTTTCCCCCATCTTACTTTTTATGTAGAAATATTATAAAATTACAAGATATTTTTTTATTCATTAAACGAACTTTTAACAATCCAATAAATTCGGAGTTGACTCGAACTTGTCCTAGTTTTAATGTCTTGATGAAAGCAACCAACAACTCGCCTAATCGCTCTGAGGTGGCTACGTTCGTCACCGAGAACTTTGCCATGCAAGATGAGTTAGATAACTCAACGTTGCCGGATTGGAAGGAGAATCCAGCCATCCTGAAATCCATTCAAGATCCGCAGTTTCGCGAGTGGGCGAGACGTTTGAATAATATTTGGGAAACGCTAGCGCGGAAGATAAAAGACGACGTGGTGATCAACCCGCAACGACACAGCTTGATCTACGTTAATAACACTTTTGTCGTTCCCGGAGGACGATTCAAAGGTAATATCGCGAGAAATTATCATTTAATTTAACTTTAAAGTTAACGCGGCTTGAAGCGATTTTTCCACTTGTTGAATATTGCAATTAAACGAAATAAATATTTAGGTAATCCTGATTTACGTATCTTTAAAAAAATTTTTGTTGCCGTCGAATTTTAACGGATCTTGAAAGTGTCTGGTTGTATTCTTTTATATTCTTGATTCCTTAAAAATTCTGTACTATCAGCCAACTTTGAGAACAGTTATATCCGTAGAGCCTCGATGGCGTTAAGGTTGACATATTTGTGACTACACATTTTTATGTGTTTACATTGGTAATAGTCAACGAGAAGTCGTTTGCTCATTTTTATGTGTTTGCATTGCCAAGAGTCAAAAAGCGATAATAATTTTTATGATATTTGTTATACGCGAATTCTCTTTCTACCTATTTGATTCTTTTTCTTTGTAAAAGTGGACGCTCAAAGAACTATTGCAGAGAGACGATAAGATACTAATCGTGAAAATGAAATAAATGAAGGAACAAATTTTTTTTCTTGCATAATAAAATCGCTAAAATATAATCTATAAATTTAAAAAATTTTGTTTTTTAATCATAAAGATTTTATTAAGAAAAATGTTTATAATAAAAATATAAAAAGAAGAAATGAAAAAAGAGAAAGCGTTCGCGCACATTAAAAGGACTTTTGCTGCAGAATTTTATTATTGGGACAGCTACTGGATAATCGAGGGACTCTTATTATGTGACATGCCTGTCACCGTTAAGGGGATCATCGAGAATTTCCTCTCCATGGTGGAGAGATTCGGTTTCGTTCCGAACGGTGGTAGAGTTTATTACTTGTCGCGAAGCCAACCGCCTCTATTGATACCGATGGTACGTAGTATGGCATCTTCAACGTCTTTCGAGTATAAAGCACATTTTTCCGCTCCTCTCTCTCTCTCTCTGGAATCAGTTGCTTTTCATACAGAGATCGTGCCAATGGCGAAATCTCTTTGTGCGAAATTTCGTCTCTTTTTTCCTTTAAACAGTTTCTCGAAGAATTCAAAGTTTCATTTTTGTCTCAAACGCTAAAGACGGTCTCTCTTCCAGGTCGCGAAATATTACGACTTTACCAAGGATCGCGAATTTCTCAAGCAAAATATAGCCATTCTTGAAAAGGAATTCGAATACTGGCAAAACGAGAAGACGGTAAACGTATTGAAGGATGGTAAGACTTACAGGATGGCGCGTTACGTGACAAACAGCAACGGTCCACGACCGGAGAGTTACAAGTAAGCCCCTCTCGACGGATAGAAAAAACAGGTTGCAGGATGTGATCGATATAACTGTCAAAATGTTCAAAGGAATTTATATCTACCGGTTCTCTTCATTTTCTGATTATTATTATTTGGCAAATTTATGGATGTGAATTTTTACTCTTCCGGCGTGAATTTTCCGGGGAAAATATCAATTCGTGCAATTTTTATTTTCTTCCGAGAATTCGAGAGGCGAAGCAGAATCGCGATTTTTTCCTCTACATATTGAATTATGTCCACGTAACGTGTAACGTGACGCTCGGGAGGAGGATCTGTCATCATTTTTCTCCGTAAAAGTATACTGTAAAAAAAATTGACTAAAACTTTAGACAAAATATCTGCAGTTTTTTTGCAGACACACCCTCTGAATTTTCAAACACACTCTTCTGAACTTTTAGAAAAACAAATCTCTCGAAAGTTCAGACAAAAATATGTCTGAATTTTTAGAAAACTTTTTACAGTGTATTTTTTTTTACGACAGTTGCATCGATCACCGGGAGATAGGTAGGAGATAGATTAGTTCACGTTAATTACAACGGGTCTTTAACGTAAAATCGAACGTGTACGTCTTCTCACAGGGAGGATTACCAATTGGCGCAACAATTGCCGGAGGGGGAGCACAGAGGGCTTTACAACAATTTGAAAGCCGCGGCTGAGAGCGGCTGGGACTTCTCCTACAGATGGTGCATACGAATGGATAGAAACGCAAACCTCAGCCTCATTAATGCCTCGACGAGTGATATTATACCCGTCGATTTGAATGCGATATTACAGCGAAATGCCCGGGTGCTTGCTCGTTTTCACGGTATCCTGGGCAACTTGGAGGTAAGCCTCTCGCTAAACTGCATCCTTCCGTTTGGATTGCTCCGCAAACGCGCGTAGCATCAATCCAGAGCACGATATGATCGTATTTATTGCTTCGTCGTCTCGCTAAGCGACGACGATAATATTATTTGATAAATAAGGAAATATCAGAATATCGCGCGCATTCTTCTCTTGATTATGACACATAAGAGTTATAAATTAGCTTTTTCCCCATTTCTCTTTGTAATCATGTATAAAGAGAAAAGCGGAAATATATAAGTCGACAATTATAAATGGTATTATCGAATTTCGTCCGTTACGTCAGATACGCGCGAGATTGACGTAATATCATTAACGCTTGGTCTCACATCGTTATCAATCGCGTAACATATACCCTATGTTGTCGCTTCAATCTCCCCTCTCCCCTTTCTCATTCCAGAAAGTCTGGCGTTATGCCAAGATTGCCCTGGACTATCAAGCTGCTATCGATAACGTCCTATGGAACGAGGACGAAGGAATCTGGCTTGATTATGATACGAGGAATAAACAATCCAGAAATGCCTTCTATCCCTCGAATTTGTCGCCGCTGTACACAATGAGCTACAATCAGAATAAGAGTACCTATTATGCCCTGAAGGCTATTTCTTACCTCAAAAGAAATCAGGTCGATTTGTATTTTGGTAAGTTTGCATCGATCGTAGTTTTTGCAAAAGTAAAATATTCATCTTTCTTTTAACGCGCAAAATATACGTTTATTCTTTCTTTCTCGTGCAAAATGTTATAATTCGTCGATTTAATCTTTTCGTCGCGATTTCTTGCCCGTCGTTTTGCTTTATCGTTCGCAAAATCCGAACAAATGCGGATTTAAAAAATTCGCATCGAGATTCCTCCAGAATCTCGTTCCATTCAAGTCTACCGTTCATTTTATTCCTTGCAAGCGCTTTTCATCCCTTTCGTAGTAACCGAAATGAAATAAACAAATGGCGCCAAAGTGGCCGAAATAAATGGGATAAAAATAGCGCGTAGTCGGAAAGACCAAAGGTTCGACGATCGATAAAGCTTGGTGAACGTATAGCCGTGTGATATTCGGGTATACGAGTTAATCCAACTTTCCGGAAATACGTTCCCTGTGCACGAGATCGTTTATCTTCCATTTACTTTTTTCAAACTCGCCAAAGCTGTTCGGCATTTCTGCCAGTCATTCCGAGGAATCGGGGTAAACAATAATTTTGCCGATTAACTCCCTTCAAAGAGAAACTGAGGTAGATTACACATACTACAGGCATCCTGAACCACGTTCAAATACCAGATTATGTATACGAAAGCTCTATAATATAATATACGGAATGGATCGACGAGAATTTTAGGAATGCTATAGATGGATTATCTCAAGCAAATTGGAGTTCTGTTTAGTCGCGCGCATGTAATACCCATCAAAAATAATTGTGTCAAATTATTCAGTGGCGAATCACAATATTTATTACATGATTCCAGCTACAATTTCACAAGCGACAAGATAATGAGTTAGTCTTTAATAAAGTATAAAGTGCTGACAGCCGGACAGAATTTAGCACATGTTCCGTCGTCAAATTTGCATAAAGTAGTAGACGCAAATGTTGCCTTTCGCGATAAATAATTTAAACAGTTTGAGAGAGTTTGGAAATGTGCTATCTTGCAAGGTAAGGGCTTTACGTAATTCCAAGTACGTTTGTAAGAACAGTTTTGGCGAGTCTCCGTGTTTGCGAGTGAAGCATCATTATTCGTGATAATGGTGTAACCGGGGGAGAGACGTATACGAGGGGGAGATCTCCAGATGTTTGGCGCGTGAAATATCACGATCTATCAATGACTGACTCGTAGCCGGAAAAATTGGACAGATCCTAGGAAAATATTCTCGATCGGATTTATGCGGCTGCCAACGACAGTGATTCGTAAAAGTTCTATCAGAATTTTTCCGCGAATAAATATGTCGTTATTATTCTTCGGATTGGACATCTGGCTCCTTGTCAATATTGACAACTAACTAAAATATCGCGAATTATTTTCAACGTGCGTGATACTTTTAGTTCCTCAAAAAACGTAGAGCGTTTTTTTTTTTTTTTTAAACTTTGGTATCGTACAGTTTGGAAAGTAATTTCTCGCAGTTCGTTAACAGCTTTTAACATACAACTACATGAATTTTATATGTAAAAATATATATAAAAATGAAAACGATCCGTGAGGTGTAAGTTAATCCGAACATTTATCAAAATTTTTTATAAGAAAGAATCTTTTTAATTACAAATTAATTTAATAAAAATTTCATTATACTTCCAATGATAAAAAGAAGCGATCAATTATATTTTATCGAAGAATGGAGCAGTAGCGTTGAGATTAATTGCAAGTCGACATTAAATTTTCATTAAGGAAACATTGACGTCAAATTGATCAAAGGACTGGCAAGAACTATAGATAAAAATAAATTTGATAAATTGGAACATTTTCTCTCTCATTTTCTCTGTCTGTGAATGACAAATTTAGTATGATTCCTTAATCAGTGTTTTAATCCTAGACACGCGATGTTCCGGGTTAGTTTTCACTTATTTGATTACTAACGCATGGCGGATTAAACTGCGACTGGTTTTAATCCAATAAAAACTTTTCTAATCGTGCGTTCATCAGATATTGCCAGAAATTCTACAAATGAGATGCGTTTATATTCTTTAGATTATAGAAAAAAAAACATCGAAATTTAACGATCACGTGGTCGCGAAGGACCAAGACGTCTTTACACTGGGAACGATTTAGTATAGCGATTCTCTATAATTTCCCGGGTTCGATTGTCTTGAATCGAGGAAACGATATCGAGCTCTCTTGGAAACAACAGTAATAAGAAACAATTGGCTTTTCGTTACAGGTGGCACGCCAACTTCCGTAAACTACACCGGGGAACAATGGGACTTCCCTAACGCGTGGCCGCCTTTGCAATCCTTTTTAGTTGCGGGTCTCTATCGAACCGGGGTGAAAGAAGCGATGAACCTAGCCGAGACATTGGCCGGCAGATGGCTCAGATCGAATTATATTGGTTACGATGAATACGGCAAAATGTTCGAGAAGGTGAGTCCATCTCTTTCTTGCACTTGACAAGACCCTATTCATTCGCGAACTCCGCTCCGTTGACCGAAAAAGTAACAGATTAAGGGAAAACTTTTTGCTGACGAGTTGTGGCAGATGTTTTACACACACACACACACATACACACGGAATAGAGATTCTATACCGATATAATTCGAGCTAGTTTTCGAGAAATCCTTCTTTCAAGAAGGGGACAATTTTTATGATAATAGAGTACATGATTAAAGTTTGATTATAAAAATATATAAATATAACGCACACTTTTCATCACGCGATCTGTTAAACCGATATTTTATCCTCGAATTTACAGAAGAAAGTAATTAATTTAATATTATTTTAATTTCAATTTACCACTCTTTTTTCGTAATGTGTATTTTTTTTTTATTTTTCTGTTGGCAACCAAATATCAATACATCTCGCGGATATCGAAATTAAAAAGCGTAACTACATATCAATCCTATTTAATGCTCTTTATCAGAGCAAACATTTTCATTTCTGGGAGCGACGCGGTCGCTGTATTTTCTCATGATTTTTTTTTGTTTTTTTTTTTGTATGGAAACTCAGTGAGATATGTATTATATTTCGGAAAATATTCTCGAATTTCGACTATAAGAAGAGATAGTTGTACGTCTAATGTGCACGCGAGGGTGACCTCCCTTGTTTCTTCTTGTCGCTCCACGTTATTCTCCATCCATTCTGGGACGTGGAAAGAAACGGAAAAGGGAAAAAGAGAGAAGGAGAAAGGGGGCTGTGAAAGCCTCCGGAAAATACGTCCGGTGTACGGCTCGTTCTAATCTGTCTTGTTTTGTTTTGTCACCCTTCGTCCTCGGAGAGGAGAGGATTCAATGTTGCGATTAGACGCACGGTATATTGAGAGAAAGTATGTTATGTACATTTTATTCGCCTCTTGCTCCCTTTCATTCTCTCTCTCTCCCATAAAGGAGAAAAATGTTGTCGGTGCGCTCATGCATATTGAGAAGGCAGTATACATAAAATAGCCAGTATCGGGATATCAGAAGCGGGAGAGATCTCTTTATTTTTATTCCCTTAAATTGTCTCTTTTCTCAGACCATACGCGTTTATATATATTGAAATGTTCACCTTTTTATTGAAATCTTTGTTAATTATCTAATATATTATTAATAACACGAAAAAAGTCAATTATATTAAATTATCACGAATTTAACCTTTAAATCCTGAACAATTATAACGTTTGTAGTGTATATAACTTTTCTTATAATATTTTAATATTTTATCGATTTATCGAGAATTACAATTTTTATATGGAGATTTTTATATAGAGATTTTTATATAGAGATGTTATAATATCTGAAGATATAAATCGATTGCGAGTACTTCTCGCTTTAATAACGCTATCTAAATAATTAAAAAAATCTCTCTTCGAGAGTTTACATAAAAATTAATTTTTTAATCTAAAAAAATGACGCTGCTGTCTTCGACATTTTTGCCAGTATTAATAAAAATCGATTCTTTCTGTGTTCGTGTAAGAAACAGCTATAAATGTATTTATGTGTGCATGAAAGAGAGGGAGAGAAAGAAAAAGAGACATTATATTAATAATATAATGTTGGGGATGAAACTATTTTAACGGGCAAATTTTGATTGTAATAATTATAAACAATGTGTAGAGAGAGAGCGAGACAATGAAATTGCAAGCCGTGCCTGGCAACTTTACGCGAATCACGTCGCATTGATACCGGAGTATCAGTAACGAGCTCTGGCAGAAAATAGCCGGTCCATCTCGCTGAACAAACATATTCGATCGATTCAATCGAGGTTTCTTTCGTTCGCCTTGTCCTGAAAAATGAGAAGGGAAA
>NW_021848537.1:1807331-1813644 GCF_003651465.1 Formica exsecta
AGACAACAAGTCCCTCAGGTACATTCCACTCCCGGGCGAGAAAATTTTTCATATTGATAAATTGAAATTATATTCTCGCGATCTCTAGGCTTGATCTCGCTTCAAAAAAATGCGACGTTTATTTATTTTTAATCCATGCGATTACGTCATTCATAAAGTTTAATCGATCAATATATCATTCAATAAGTTTAATCCATGAGTGTATACGTGTTACTTGATTATATGTAACGTTGAAAAATAAATTACCGGATAAAGTTACTGCAACCGCATTGAATTATTTTGTCAAAAGCGAAAATATGCGTGTGTATTTTGTTTTTATAGTGCATAAATGGACTCGTGCATAAATAAACTAACTTTTTCGCGTTTGACAGCGGTAAGCTTATAATGCACCCGCGCATATCCTCCAGCTGGAGATAAAATAATAAATAATTTTTTAAAATTTAATACGACACACACACACGCGCGCGCGCGCGATACATAAAGGCTACTTTCATCGTAAGAGCTTTAGATTAGATCGCACGGCCATTTACTAATGAAGGAGAAGCTAAAAGGAAAAGTGCTCTCGTGGCACGCTTTTCAGACTTATTCCATCGAGCGTGAATGATGGCATGCAAAGAAATTCGTTTATTCCGAAGTACGCTGGAAATTACATCTCTCTGCTCCTCCTCCTCCTCCTCCCTCTCCCTCTTTAATTTCATAATCTAATATAGTTGACGGACTGACTGGTCCGGAATATTAATTATTAAGTTTACGCGCATTAAAGCACCATGTTTTTCGTGTTCGATTAAGCCGGAACAATTTATTTCAGTTAATTTTTGGTTTGTGTCGCCGGGGAATAGGCTCTTTTATTACGAATACAAACTCGAAAAGGAAAAAATTCTAGTTGATTAAGAAAAGCAAAATTAAACGAACATTTGATTTTCTAGAATTATATAAAGAAGTAGATTGTTTAATTAATCCTTTCATGAAAAATTGACTCTACAAATTGAGTGGAACAATCTGTAATCGTAACGTTTGAGACACTCTATACATTTACTAGTTTCTCGCAATCTACCATATTTTTCAAATATTCCTCTCCTTTCAGAACACTTTGCAATATGATTGTCAGAGAGAGAGAAGAAGAGTACACGCGCGTGTTTGTGTGTATCGCGAGTCGAGCAATAGATTTTTATATTACATTCCCATCTGCACTCAAGAACGTATAATAAAATTGCAGAAGCAAATATCATGTGGATGCTGCAGAAAAAAATCAATATTTCTCAAAATTTATATTTTAAAATTTTTGTTAATTATTATTTTTTGATGTAACATCATTCTCGCATTCGACCGTGAAACGGCCTTTTTATTATTCCAATTAAATATTACAAATAAATAAACGTCACATATTTATTTTTCGTTTCACGAAAGAATGATTTCGTTTTACGCATTCGACGGGAAGTAAAAGGTAAAAGAGATCAAAGTTGCATAACGCAACATTCACAATTGTAGATACACACACATGCGTTAACGCATTCGGGCATTCCTTTAACTCGATAAGCCCGGTATCGGCATAAATTTATATCAACATGAATGCATCGACATCGCCGTTCATCGCCTGTACATCGCGCGATTTGGTATTCGCTTTTCACCAGATGCTTTTAAAGTATTTGTGTATACAAAATACGTGATGTTATTTTTAACACATGATAAAAAAATTCAAAAGCATATTTTTCACAAAAAAAAAACAACAGACGATCGCGATGAGTGATTTAAATCATGATTATAATTAAGAATATTCATCAAAACAGTATATTTACAATTTACAGTAAGTTGTTTGTCAAAAATTCGCGACAAGTATAAATATTTTTTTTCTAAATTTTTTTTTCTAAAATTTCTAGTTTTTTTTTTAAATAATATATATCGTTTTTATAACTTTGTGCAATTTCCGCAAAATGGGCGAGATGTGTACCAAGCGTACAAACCGTTTTCCGGCATTTTGTAAGACGCGCACAATAAGGGGTTAGTAACAATTTAAAATTCGCATTGTCGCGAACAAAGAGAGGAGTACGTCATACGGGGATGTAATATCCCGTTATTGTCTCGTTTGGCGTCCCGGTCGTACGGAAGAGAACTGATGGAATAACGAAGAGCATTTCATCCCCCCACTCTCCCGTTCCCGATTTATATCATATCGCTTCCGAGTCGGAAATTGTTATAACAACGTCAATCGTGCGCCTTCGACGGGAGGGGCATTCGCGATCATTTATCATCGATATGACGTTAATGAAAATAAATACGTCGATACGTTTCTCTCTATCGGTCTATTAAAATCTTTCGTTATGACTTTCCAAATCTATCGAAACGATTTTCTCTCAAATGGAAAATGTGTTAAAATTCTCAAGCTAAATATTCGCTATTAAAATTAAATACAAGATCGTATCTTGTTATCTTTGTGCCATTTCAATTTCACGTTGCGATTCGAGATTCTTGGTTGATTTTAGCTTAAAAACTACACCGATGTTTCTCGTGAAAGTTAAAAATTCTCTTTGAGTGAAAAAAAGAAGTAAATAATAGTAATAATTTAAGATAACAACTTGTACAATTTACTGCTATAAAATGCAATTTTGCACTTTTTCTATTCTTGAGAATTAGAAAGAGAGGAGACGCGAGTGGAATTGTAGCAAAATATCATAGCTCGTACATTTGTACGCATAGGGCGGCTTGAAACGTACGCAGGTAGCCGTTTAACTAACTGACGAAAGTTCATCCAAGTTCTCTCGATCAAACGAAATTAGATTTCTGCATAGGGTAAGCATTCCGCGCCGAGAGATTAATTCGTCGCGGATGGCAATCGCGGCGACGATATAAAGCGCCCCTTGATTACTCGACACGACTTCGTTTGTGACTCGGGAGTGTAATTAGTTCACTTTTAATTTCAGTACAACGCGATACATCCCGGCGAGGGTGGCGGCGGTGGCGAGTACAACGTTCAGGAAGGCTTCGGATGGACAAACGGCGTCATCTTCGAGTTCCTCCATCTTTTCCCGAATGCCCAGTCCTCGGACCAGCACGACAATGATATTAATAGTTAATGCACGTGGACGGATAAGTAGCTAATTGATTCTAGAAGTGAGCGTTAGCGCGTTCTATGTAACGATAAGTGCTACGAAAAGAAATCGACGCGGATCTCTATAGAATTTTCGTGTCAATTTCCTTTTCGAATTCAACTCTTAAGATTTAAAATCAAGGATTGACTTGTGAGCACGTTTTTTTTAGATTATTAATATATTAACGTATTAATTTCTCCTGGATGGAATACTTTTCGGAATTTTTATCCATCCTTTTTAATCACCGGTGTTGTTGAAGATATTAATTAATTTTCAATTTTTTAAATATTTAATAAAATTTATGAATCCCCCGAAAAGTAAACAAGAAATCAATAGAAATATCAGGTGTGAGAGATTACACAATATTTCAAAGCAAAATTTAATATCGGTTTTTATAAAAGCAATTATATTAATGTAAATAATTAACTCGGAAATTTTCCGAAACCTTACTTTTACAGCTATTAACAAACATAAATTCTATATAAATATGAAATTTATCGAAAAATATATATGTAGAAAAACATATGCTTTAAGTAAAACTCTAAGTATTAAATAATTATTAAATGTTTAATTAAAATATAAATATAGATAAATCAAAGTACTTTGTAACGAATCTAGTCCACAAGGGAAACCTTGCAAGGGCAGCGCAAAGATACCCCGTGCTTTCAGATTTTAAATTACACAAGTCTACTCAATCATAGGACGCGAATTGAGACGCAAAAGAGTTGTAACTGGCAAGAAAAAATCTTTTATTTTAATTTTTATCATTGCTAGATATAATATATGGAACGTATTGAATTACGAGAAAGATGTCCAATGTATGTGTGATCGCGATCACTTGCAGCGTGATATCGAATTAGCGTAAGAGTCGAGGCTGTCCCTCTCCTTTACCTCCTTTTTTCTGTCGTTTAATATCGTTGCATTTTCAGTTGCAAATCGCTAATTTATTTCCTTTATTATCCATGCTGTCGGAAAATTCTTTTCTCGAAGATAGCTGGGCTTGTTTGACGGAGATATTCGATTTACGGTACGAGATTGAAATTCTTGAAACTGTAAAACTCGTATCACATCAAGTTACTACTCTTTCGCGATTAGAGAATAAGATATTGGTATGGGTATTAACGTAGTCATTAATGTCAAATAAATATGAATTATACTATTCTATACATATGATGATTTTTATCCTTATCTCGCATCTGTCTGTGCAATCTCCATCCATCTGTAGGAAAATGCATTATAATATGTAGCTTCTGTGCACTCATTCTTCATATTTTTTAATATCACGTTGTTAAGAGCTTGATTTATGCGCGCTTGATGTAAGAGCGAAAAAAGAAAACATACGATTTGCATATTAGCGTAATTGGATCGCGCATTTTGTTCCGGGAATCGATCTTGTTAGTTCACGCGAGAAAATAACTATAACGGAGAGCAGCGTCCTTTTATTTGCAATCGCTCGCTTATTTCGACTTGTATGTTTACGACCATCCCCGGTCTTCCCTATAGTTTGCAGTACTTTCATTCTAGCTACCTTTAACGCGCGCCCCGCTCGTAAAATGCGACGACGTCATCTTCGTGCACTCTAGCTTGACATCCGGATGGTTCCGCGCATATAATCGCTTTACGTGCCCGCGATACGTCTAGATTAAAACTCAGCCGCCCTTAAAGCCGGTCTTTCGATCTTTACGTTGCCTGTTATTGAATCATTATCAATCTCCACTGGCATTATCGCGTTAAACCGCACCAATGTAACCCCTGTGAAATGCACACATTTGATACATTTTGATCTATCGCTTTCTGATACTCGAGAATTTGTTGCAGAAGTATATTAAAAATGAGAAAGCTGCGATGTGGATTTATTTTTGCGTGGCTTGTCAATATTTTGTACATTAAATATTCTTAAAATAATATTTACTAAAATAATATCCGTCGAGTTTTAGGAGATTTTTTTTACATATTGCTTATATTAGTAATAATATCGTATAATTTTGCGATTAATCTGAATTTATCGTATTTCAATTTTGCAACGTTTATTGCAAGAACAAACATATCTCTGTTTATACGTGATTTTTACATGTGATTCACTTTATATTTACAACATATATTTATTCCATAACACGCACGAGCGGATATAACTGCTGTAATTCTTGGATCGCCCGGCTTTTCCGCGCAGTAAAGTGTAATGCACTCCACCGTCCCATTCGAGATGAAATCTCGAACGCAATATTCAGCGATATGTAAAATGGTTGCTTCGGTCAGCTATAATCGCGCAAAAAATCGAAGGCTGTTACAGCTTTTCCGGCCATCAAGATACCTGTGTATTTCGACGTAAACGACGTTTTTAATCCTCTTTCGGGAAATCCGGGATCGGTCGTTACCTATTTTTCCGCTACACTTATAGTAACCACATCTACACACATCGCGCATTATCTCGCCGGAGATTAAAGCCGCGTTGAATTTAATAAGTCCCTCGTAAAGGATTAGTTCTCTCTCTCTCTGTCTTTCCTTTTTTTTTACGAAATGCCTATTAGCGTGGAATAAATATATATATATATATATTTTTTTAATTCTCTTCATTTTACTACGGTTGACATCGGGAAAAATAAACTGATGGATTATACGGGAAAATCACACCTCGATTACTCATGAGAATATTATTTATGAAGCGCAGTATTGTACCTTTCTTGATAAGATAATCCTACGACAGGGTAATCCTCCTCTTCTTGAACTGAGGGAGTTTAACGGTCGCGTTATCATTTCTTCCATTTCTCGCCGTTGTCGTAACCCAACTTGAAGAAATCCTTCAAAACGACGTTGAACGTTACGGTTACGATTCCCTCGACCCTCATGCGTGTGACTGCAATATTGCGAAACAAAGAGCTTGAAGAGGAAGCAGTAAACGATAGCGAAGAAAACTTCCGCACGTGGAAGAATCTCAGAAGTTAATAACAACCTCTAAAGTATTATTATTATTATTATTGCTATTATTATTACTATTGTACGATTATTAATGTCACAACAAACTTTTCCGAAATGTGAAAATCGCGCAGTAGCTCGAGAACTTTTTGATATATCATCAATCTTTATTATCAACGTTTAAATGAAGAAATCGTTTATAAGAAATTATTTTGAAAAAAAATGTATCTCTGTTTTCAATTAATAAAATGTAAAGTAATATTAATTAATAAAATAAATAATATTAATTAATAATAAAATAATAATATCAAAAT
>NW_021848537.1:1813720-1825711 GCF_003651465.1 Formica exsecta
ATAATAATATCAAAATAATAAAATAATAATATTAATAATAAATAATAATATTAATTAATTAATAAAGTAATTAATTCCCCCTTTTCCCCGGAAGTTTTATCTTGTACATGACAAAGTTGAGAGATTAATCCCTTTTGCTCGATCCTGAGAAAGACGAGATAGAACAATTTAATTTGATGACTTCGCGAATATACATACGGCATCGCTGATCTCACACTTTCCGTTCAACAGCCTGTGCTGGATATAATTAGTTTAACGTTAATATATATGGAGGCACTAATGAGAAACGTCTCGATGCACTTCCTTACGTTCTCTGCCGCCGCCGGATGCTAGTATGGCGGAATCAATTAATTCCGGTCTCCTGCCGGTTAACCACTCGATGAAACGCTGCAGCGTGGACGACGATTCCGGTACGTAGATAGATACCCTGCGTGATTTCGAGATTTTAGTAAAGCGTGTTTGGTCAGAGGGAATACGTTCAGAGGATCTGACATATTTCAAAACGATTGATATATGCGGAGTTTTAGACGTATATATAGAATTATGATCGAATATCCATCTTCGATGGATTCAACTAAGAAAGCGTCACTTGCGAAAATATATATTTTCATGTCGCATACATTGTACGTATCGCATTCTTCTTTATCAAGTTTCTTGAACGCTCTGTCTATATATCGGAGCTTTCCAAATATTGTTGAGCACCATATCGGATGTTTTGAATATGGAGACTTTTGCTTTATGCATATACGATTTCCCTGTGCATACTAAAATCCAATATTTCATCATCGAAGAAATCCGTTTTCAGGAATGGTATTGTAGATCCAATGTAAGAGAGAATTATATCGCTCAATTTAAGATAATGAATTTACTTCCCCGTCTTTCATCGTATTTTCTATTTCTATATTATTGTAGAAGTGATTTATCGTGGGAACGCGTTGTATATAATCCCTGGAAAAAATTGTTTTTCCGTGAAATCCGGTGATCGGATTTTCTGGCGCACGCGACGCAAACTAGCAAATGCGTGTTTCACATGGAATAACAGAATGGCAGAAAATACATATTTCCCTCCGATGTATGCGCAATACATGCGATGTATGCGAATGTAGAGAAGCGAACGTTTACCTTAAACCGCGATAGATGAAAGTGCAAAAAAAGATCGTAAAGCATAACGTATTGTAGTTGATAAAAAAAAAAATATTAAATCACGCGTATGCAAAGAAAGAGATTCGTTTCTCTCGTTGGCAGCTAACGCTGTCAGCTTTATGAATAATAATTTCATTTATAAACGCTTTTTCTTTCTCTCTTAGAGAAAAAGTGACGTTTCCGGGCCACGGAAAATTTGAAATTTATTTTCGTTTACTGATCGATAGCCGGGTTTGAAAGAGTTTTGCCAAAGGACAACACAACGCAAACTAGAGATGTTCTATAAATCAATGAGTAATGCAGTATATTCGACCTTTTCTCAGTTGTTATAATACATCTGGATTACAGATCGCAAGATAAATATTTTCCGTAAGAACGCTGAGACTCGCCATGAAAATATAAATATTTTTACGGCATAAATTTCTGACGTACTTTCAAGGATTTATATTTTCTTCCGCATGCTTTACTCGAACAATACCTTTTCTCGTGATGTCCCGTTTTCAGAGGCAAATGGCACACTCCGTATCCTCTAATTACGTCATGGCCGAACAAATCCAATCCGTAGATCGACATAATAAGCTGTGGCCCTGTAATAAATTATGTATTACTTGTAATTTGGAAAACGTGAAACGTTATACAAGCAGGCCAAGAGATTTTTTTTATACATTATTATATTATATATATATTTTTTACGCTTATATATAATGCATGCAACAAAAATAAAAATAATAATATATAAAATAAAATCTTAGTTTGCTCTTACATCCGTGTGGATTTGTACTTTTGAACGTAATGTTCAGGGGAAAATTCCAAACGGCGAGATTCCTTGGATCATTGCTGCATTTACACATTTGCGTCAAACCTTCTTCGATTCCCTGTAAAAGAGAAGAATAATTAGAACAGATAATACAAATTAACAATACAAATTTTTGTATGTTATTAGCCTCTGCAAATAACATAATGCGATATATGCCACTTTTTTCCATATTTAAAGTATTATCGAAATTAATGGTCGGTCTCTCGATTATAATGAATCCTATTATTTAATTAATTTGATTTTCCAAAGCTATATATTATGTAAACTAATCTATTATCGGAACGAAACATGCACTAATAAATACAACAGTTTCTATGTACATTTGGAGAATATTGAATCTTGCATAATTTATAAATTTTAAATATTAATTATAATTAAATCTATGGAATTATAGATGCATAACTCTTGCATTTTACACCCACGCAATGGTTTATTATTAGCGAAAGGTAAAAGCGTAGAGAAAATAAAAACAATAAAATATATATAACAACCGATGGAATTTCACCAATTAATTCGATTCCACCTCGGTCAGTATTCATTAATATAAAAAGGAAACGTTATATTCTGAACACACACAGACACATGCTGAGAAGACTGTATACAATTTTCTTTTAGATATAATCCAATATGCTGCAAAATGGCTTAGATTGCCGAGAGGATGCCTTTTGTGACGATTCTAACGTGATTTGATCTCTCCCTTTGACTTTCTTTTATTATTTTATTGTAAGAGTTTACCGTGACTACGCTCCATTCCGGTCCGAAATGAAAACTGTATTTGCAGTAAACGTTATCGGTATCATAGAACTCTGCGTGCTCAATGGACCCGGTAATGGATAGAAAAAATTGTCCTTCCACTGCCATACTGATCGAACAGAAACAGCGTTGATTTCTTTTTAAACTTTTAACAATAGAATAAACTATGAGACACTCAAAGAACAATTGCAAAGGAACCTCTTAACTTTCTGTTTGTGGCATTGTACCTTACGCTGTCGCCATGGAAACACACCTGGTCGACACATATGTCGTGTCAACGATGTAAGCAGAGAATTTCTTGGCGATTTTTTTCTTTTCATAATTTTTTGTCATAAATTAATTTAAATGTCTAAAAAATCAACGTTATTTTCAAATAAAGTACATATAATTATTCTTACCTCAATTGATTTTTTCAACTCTCGATGTCTTTTATCAAAGCAACAATTAATTTGCACACTGCTGAAAAAGAGAATATTCCAAGAGCTAATCTTTTTTTCATATCATTTTCGGAGTATATCTTAAACTAATTTCCATTTATTTTATTATTTCTATTAATTTCAGTTCGTTTTTCTTATATTTATTTCAAGAAGACTCTTAAAATAAGGGAATTAATCATGTGCGACTCGTTGACTAATAATTTATTTGTTCTCGTCGACGGCGAGACCACTACATTCTTGGTAATGATAAGTAATATGTACATGTAACAACGCCACGAGTTGTACGCGATTCAGAAACGATCCGTTAATAAGATCGCAATTACTTTGGTGTATCGCAGAATAAGGGAGAGAGTGTCTCAAACTATTTTTCCATGTCGCGTAAGATGTAAGTATTGTCAAGTAGAAGCGCGAGGGCGGAGGGAGAAGGGAAGGAGAAATCAATGATAAAGAGAAAATGATTTTCCTAATAATAACCACGCATCTAAATACATATCTAAAAGACATTTAAAAGATTAAGATCCTTTAGATGCTTTTACGATATACGTTTAAACATTCGCGTCACGATGGACTATGATGGCTACCAGGCACTATGGCGTATATATAATTCGCTTATCTCTAGGAGATAGAATTATGATAACGACGTTATGCACCTCGATCGACTTTGCCTCATTTCTGCGACGTGGCGGCACGTTCTCTCCATTTTCACACAAATGCGTTACGCGTTAATAACAATCGGCTAATCTCCGGATACTCGATTTATCTGCTCGAAAGTTCCTTCATACGATTCAAGGCGGAGCCGGCTTTGAACCAACCGATCTGTTGCTCGTTCAGTGTGTGGTTTAAAGTGATGGTGTCCACTTTGCCATCCTTGTGCTTGATTTGCGCTTTCACTGGCTGCAAGAGTGATAACGAATAAATCGGGAGACATTCGGAAATTTTATACGGAATGTTAAAAAAAAAATAGATTATAGATGTTTGATGCTTTCTCAGATTTAAAATCCTATAGTTTCACGCGAGTAAAGTGTCATTCACAAACCTTGCCAGGTGCCAGGTCCTTTAATCCAAGAAGACTAATCTTATCGTTAGGTTGAATCTTATCGTAATCGGCGGGATCGGCGAAAGTCAAAGGCAGGAGACCTTGTTTCTTTAGATTCGTCTCGTGGATACGTGCAAAGCTCTTGACGATGATGGCGCGACCGCCAAGATGACGCGGTTCCAGAGCTGCGTGCTCCCTGGAAGAACCCTCGCCGTAATTCTCGTCGCCTACGGCAACCCATTTCACGCCCTTCTTTTTGTAATCGCGTGCAACGTCCGGCACGGTGCCCCAATCGTTTGTACCTTGGTTCCTGATCTTGTTTACCTCGCCATTCTCGGCATTAACGGCTCTGAAACAAGAACAAATACGATCGAAGTGACATTTATTAATTTCATAAAAAAAAAGCTGCAAAAAAATCTGTATATCTTTAAAAATTTTAATTATTTTATTACAAATTTTTATATTAAGTTTATATTAATTTCATAAGCGATTTGTCATTCTGTCGTTCTACTTGCGTGAGACATTCAAGCTTACCCGATAAACAAGTTGTTGGAAATATTGTCGAGATGTCCACGATATTTGAGCCATGGTCCGGCCGCGGAGATATGATCCGTCGTGCACTTGCCTTTGACTTTAATTAGAATCGTCAGATCCTCCAAGTCCTTGCCGTCCCACTTGTCGAAGGGTTCCAGCAACTGTAATCTTTGGCTCTTCGGATCCACGTCGAGCTTGACCTTGCTACCGTCTGCCGGCGGTGCATCGTAGGTTTCCACACCGGGATCGAAACCGCGATTAGGTAACTCGTCACCTGTACAAGCACATAAATATATTTATTAGCAATAAACACACATACATATATATATATATACATATATATTCTATAAATTTTTGCATTAAAAATTATATAAGCATTATACGCATATTTTCTCTTTCTCTCTTCGATGATAATTATATGCACAAACATACACAAATTATTATTGTCGACTAACCATACGGATTGTCCAGGAGGAATTCTTTCCCATCTTTGCCTTTTAGTTTGTCGCTGAGGGGGTTGAAGTCAAGCCGACCAGCAATGGAGAGAGCAGTGACTAGCTCGGGACTGGTGACAAACGCGTGAGTCGCCGGATTAGCGTCGTTTCGACCGGTAAAGTTTCGGTTGTACGATGTGACAATCGTGTTCTTGTCACCCTTTTTGATATCCTGACGATCCCATTGGCCGATGCAGGGCCCGCAAGCGTTAGCTAATACCGTGCCGCCGAAATCACGAAGAATTTCAGCCTAGAATAAATTAACGCAATGTAATATAACGTCATGTAATGTAGATAATTTTTTGATACTCTTTATTATTTAATAAATCATGTATTTTGAAGAATTATTTTTTTGCAAATATTATGCATTTTAAAGAGATGCATAATATTTGCAAAATTGGAGAAAACTTACAATTCCATCGCGCTCAATTGTCGCGCGGACTTGCTCGGATCCGGGAGTGACGTTGAATGTGGATTTTGCTTTGAGACCATGCTTCAGAGCCTGCTTGGCGATGTTCGCGCATCGACCCATGTCTTCGTAGGAACTATTGGTGCAGGAACCGATTAGGCCGACCTTGATTTCATTTGGCCAGCCGTTCTTTTTTGCGGCATCGCCTGTCATGTTTATACATATCTTCATAACAACAGAGATAAAAGAAGCAGATCTTTTTTCAAGTTTCAAACGTTTTAATTACCCAGTTTAGAGATCGAATGAGCCAAGTCGGGTGTGAAAGGTCCGTTTACGTGCGGCTCCAAAGTTGACAAGTCCAATTCGATGATCTGGTCGTACTTGGCGTTAGGATCCGCCGACAACAAGCTCGTCTTGTGTTGATCGGCGGCTGCGGCGATATCCGAGCGTTCGGTTGCCTTCAGGTAATCCTGCATCCTGTAATTATACGGGAAGATTGAGGTGGTAGCGCCGATCTCGGCGCCCATGTTGCAAATGGTAGCCATTCCGGTACAGCTGATGCTGTCAACGCCCGGACCAAAGTACTCCACGATGGCACCGGTACCGCCCTTGACCGTGAGAATACCGGCCACTTTCAGGATGATATCTTTGGGGCTGGTCCAACCCTTGAGCTCGCCCGTTAGCTTCACGCCGATCACCTTGGGACACTTGAGCTCCCAGGGGATGTTTGCCATAACGTCGACAGCATCGGCGCCGCCGACGCCGATGCACAGGCAACCTAGACCGCCACCGTTCGGCGTGTGCGAATCGGTGCCGATCATCAGCAAACCCGGGAAGGCATAGTTCTCGAGGATGATTTGATGAATGATGCCGGAGCCGGGATTCCAGAAGCCCACACCATACTTAGCGCTAGCGGTTTGTAAAAAACTGTAGACCTCCTTGTTGATATCCTTGGCGCGACTGAGATCTTGAGCTCCGCCGACTTGTGCCGTGATCAAGTGATCGCAGTGGATGGTGGAGGGTACTGCTACCTTCGGTAGACCTGAGGGAGAGAGAGAAAGAGAAAAAAATTCTTTATTTAGTACCGCAATAATCTGTAAAGTCCTAATATTGGTGATTAAAGGTCGATGATTAGTAAACTTACCGGAACTGATGAATTGCAACATTGCCATTTGCGCGGTCGCGTCCTGCATAGCGACGCGATCCGGTCGCAATCGGAGATAACTGGTGCCACGGACGATATCTTGTTTATCAGGTTCATCGAAATGAGAGTAAAGAACTTTTTCGGACAGAGTCAGCGGCCGAGTCAGTCTGGAAAGAAAAAACGTCGTTTCAGAAAGCGATACAAAAGCGATTTTCTCGTTTTCTGTCTCCTTACCTCTTTTTAACTATCTTCAGATTTTCTTCTAGCTTGTCATAGGGCAGATAATTAGCCGAATCGAATTTTGATATTGCCACTTTTGCGGCGGCGAAGCTCAATGGACTCGCGCTGAAGCATCGTTGCTGCACGTCCGCCGCTAAAGCGGACAGTTTCTGCAAAGTAAACAGAATCATCTTGCAAAGTAATCGAATTATCTTGCTGACTTTTTCGAACGCGTTTGACAGGTGTATATATAGATTTAGAAAGAAATCATATTATCAATTGGTGCGTGCCAAAACTTTTATATGCATATATGCTACGCAATGTCGTTTATTTCTGATCACAATTACGTAATTATAGCCGAGATGCGTGACATTTATTGCACTTGAAAGAGATATTTTTTCGTAGATAAGCGATGCAATGAACACTAATCTAAATAAATAACGATAAATAACCATCGACAATACGCAATAACAATTATGAGTAGCGCCTTTATATGCGATACGTGCTTTACACAATTTCTTCCTCTTAATATATATTTTTTTATTTTTTCGGTACAACCCCCTCCCCACCATTTCGATCCAACTTTAAATCTCGCGGCCCCCTTCACACACCTGCGCCATATGATACGCATTGAAATCTAACGTCCTCTAAAAGCGAACAATATATACACACACTTCGGCACGTGATTACGTAATGTCTCTGGGATATATTTCATCTCGCGATATTCCTTATTTTTGGACTCGTTCGAATTTACGAATATTTATTTGTGGAGCATCGGGGTGCGTCCACCGTATGCGCCCTTTTCTTCTCCAATGGCCGGATTTTCCAGCTCGTTCATCGTGCTCCGAAAAGTCGGAGCAACGAGAGAGATTCTGAGCACGAAGATCATCCCGCGCACTCCGGAAAACGTCAATCACTCGCACCACAGCTTCTGGAGAGTCTCGCTGTTACAAGACGTGAAGACCCCGTCAATCGTCAGGGGTCAAACAGTATTGACCTCCTGCGAAAAGTGGAGGGAAGAGAGAGGTTCCGGAGCGCGCGCATTCCTTTGTATCTCGCGATTTTCCGCAGATCCTCGATTCTCCCTTCGTATTTACCTGTGCACGAAGAACACGCGTGCAATACGACATGCTGAGAGCGAGTTAGTGATCCGCCGAGTCTGTTAACTCCCGTGTTCGAAGGGCGCAAGCGCCTGATGGCAAGTGTGTGACGGTTCGCCCTCGGTTGACCCTCGTGGCAGCTCTTCTCGAACCGGCCACTACAATGAAACTGAGGAGAACACTTCGTGTCGTTGGTATTGCTTCGTTTTGTGCGCCTGCGCACCAATTGCTCTTGTATCCCGCATCACAATGAGAATCAGACCTATACAGATGTAGGTAACCATCTGTTAAAAAAAATATCATTGATATTTTATCAAAAAATACTAGTCATAAAAAGATGTTTAATAAAGATATTCAATAGTATACAAGATTTCTGAGTATCATATTACAATTAATTAATCAAGAAGCTGTCAAAGTTATTTCCAGGAAATTTCGAGAAAGAATAAGATAAGATAAAAATATATCACATGGTTTGCAACATCTGTCAATGTTAGATATGATAAGACCTGTTCCTATCGTACATTGTGTATGAATAAGAAACTTAAAAGAAAATCTTTATTGCATATCTTTTCAATGTTCACTATCCGAATTCTGCAAGAATTAATTCATATTTTTCATTTTTTAAACAATTTTATTTTATTTACTCGATATTTATTAAAAATATTGTCTAGCTAATTCAAAAAATTCTGAAATGTTTATTCTGAATAAATCGATAACTATTTCGAAGCGCTCTCTATTACTGGCGAAACGTTTCGTTGCTGGAGAGATTTAGCAGCAATTTGTAGTACCAGCAATCGATAAAGAAAAAGTCATGAAAATACTTTGTGATCGCTATACATTGCGTGACATTAAACCGCGGTACCGTCGTTTTTATCGGAAAAATTTTAATAAAAAATTTTGAGGGAAAATTAATTTTTATCTTTAATAAAAAAAAATAACCATTATTGCCATTTTTTTCGAAAATGATATTTATTTATGGCAAAAATATTATAGTCACTAAATCTTCTTTATTAAATGCAATTATAAAATTGTTTTGTATATTAATATAATGTCAACTATCTTTCTCTCGGAATAATCAAAGACTAAATATAAAATAGGCAAGTACTGGATATTTTTATATTTAATTAAATTTTTTGGTATTAATTCAATTCATTCGTTCATTATTTAGAAATAGCGAGATATCAAACAGAAATCCTCGGGGTTAAAGAATTATTACAGCGAGGCTGAAAGAGCATTATAGCCGTTATAGTCCTTGACACGATTAATCCGTTGTAGGTGGACCAGGGCAAGTTTCGACACCACGTGCTTCTCTTGCCGCATTCGCGCGCGTTTACTAACGATCCGTTTGTCGATCGGCGATTTATCGGAACGGATTTACTTTCATCCTCCATTAAAGGTGTCGTCGAGTCTTACGCTCTCGCGAGGTAAAAATCGCTCGCAAGTATTACTCCTCGGATTATGCATAATGTCGTTTGTGACATACGCAACGACAAACTGACAACGATCGCGAAAGAGAAACTCGGGAGAGTGGGATTCTAATTGAAATTGCGAAGCGATCGCACACTGTCAAATTTAGATCGAGAATATAAAGAAACTATATAAATATTATGTCATTGTACGTTTCGGGATGAAAAAAGTTCGAGGAATATCCGGGGATTGGGCGGACATTAACTCTAATCTAAAATGAGGCGAAGAACCGAAAAAAAACAGCAGGAAGTCTTTTTCCTACTTTCCCGAGAGAAAGAGATCCTGCTGATAAATGTATGCCTTACACGCGCAATTATAACGTACTTCCCTCAATGCATTTTTTTTTTTTTTATAATTTTAAAATCACTATTTTTTATACAATTCTCTTTTGAAATTTTAATAATAAATGTCGCCTTTTAAATTAAATTCTCTCTATTTTTAAAAAATTAAAATTTTACTGATCTATTTGTTGACTAACTTTGACCAAATGATAGTTTTAAATTTTAAAAGTGTGATGCTCTATTTTTACATCTATCTGACTTTGCGACGCGATGTGAAATTCACTACGTACGCTCGTGCGTAAGATTATCATATTCCACATCTATGACAATGACTTATCTTTCGAAGGTCGTCTGTAAAAGCAAGGAAGATGACCTTGTCGATTTGACAAATTCGGTCCAAAGAGCGAATGACGGGGTTAGTGAAACGAGGGCGTGTATAACAAAATATATGATAAACCAGAACGCATTGCATCATATTTACATGTCACGTGTCACGTTTACACATAGTCATTGTTTAGAGCAGTCGTTATAATGCAATTCTGCAACGGTACCGGAATTTAGATTAGCATTATAAAAGAAAGACGTATGATTTTATCATGTTGTAGAAATATCGAAAGACGCAAATAAGAATGCGCTGCATCTCTTGCAAAATAGCTTTATTATTTTAACTATAATTCTATCTTATTGTATTATTATATCAACATATTTTACGTTTATGATATTTTACATTTCCCGACAATGCTGTATCTTGTGTTTCGATGTGTGACCTAATCGACCAACCGACGAGCCGCGGGCGATAATGGCGAAAGTAATGGTTCGCTCCAGTTTCCCCGAGGCTACAATTGTATGAGTTGTTACATCCCCGCCTTTTAGCGACGCGCCACGATAATCATTCACCGTAGATCCTTAAGACCATTGATTCTGTCAAATTTCCGGATTAAACCGGAGTTCTCCTATACGTGTTTCCAGTACGAACGAATGAATGAATCATTGTTTGATGCATTCTCTAAAAAAACTTTACATTTTATTTTTTTCTGATAACGCAGGGGAAATCTTCCAAAGACACCACCCCTCAGGAACCGAGGGTAGCGTGAAATTTTTACGCACTAAAAGCTTTGCGGTGGCAAGGTTTTTTTTCCATTTGCAATTCTGCTTTTAACGTTAAACGCACGAACAAACGTTACGCATTGCTATCTCCCTCGGGCGTTTCCCGACGTAACGATGCCGACATAAAAAACGCGTCGCCTGGGGCTTCGTTTCGATGTCGGCCGAAAAATCGAACTCATAGAACGAATTAACGCGCGAAAGGAAAAGGCCACGTGAGCTGTCGAACGTAGCCTCGTTCGCGAAATCTGTTATGACAGATGCTCTCCTTGCACGAAAATTCGACCAAAAAGAGGATATTTGTCCGAAAGAAAAAATATAATCTTTAACTTCTCAGCAAATATTACACATTTCCAGTGAAACAATTTCCTTGCTCGTTAGCAAATTAGTAATCTGTCAATTTGGATACGTCCCGGTAGAATTGTCAAGGGGTTGACACGTGAGTTTTAATAACGACGGCGGAGGAGACTTTAGAAAGAGATCTCTTCCAATACGATGCGTTGCAAAGAGACCCGGACGAAAGGAATTTCGGCGAATTTGCCGCGGCGAATTGCGCCGAGAGACCGGGCGTGTCTGGTCAAGTCCGGTCCGCGATCCCATAACCGGACGAAAGAAACCGGGGTGCGCATGACGTAATTCTGGAGAAAGCGGACGCGCGCATATGGACGTGCACGGTTCGCAAAAAGTATATACGGATAGCTCCGACGCGTCGCTCCATCAATTACGCGAAAATTATTATTATTTCCTGCACTTGTCAAACAGCGTACCCGTACCGAAGATCCTGATGCCTTCAATGACGTTGCATGGCAGGAATCTTCTTTCAACACGAAGATAATCCACCGCGTGCCTCGTCGATTCGTAATGCAGGCAGGAATCTTCGCGGCGAGAAGATAATTGCTTATACGGGATTTAATTATCACACCGATAAACCGTGAATGTCATTTAATCTTGAACCGATGCAATTGATCAAATCTTTTATGCGCTTTTCGAAAATTACTTCGCGAGCGAGTGAGCTCAATTAAAAAGCTATACACACATATATATATATATATG
>NW_021848537.1:1827163-1860006 GCF_003651465.1 Formica exsecta
AATATAAAATATTTTGTTTATAATTAATGTTTTTTTGCTTGCAATTTTATTTCACACCTTTTTTTATTTTATTTTTGTATTGTAATTGCTAGAGAGTTCAAATGCATGATTGTTAATCTAAATACTCCTATTGCCTATTTCTTAAATTTTTACAAGTAGTGCTGCGTTCTTTCCGTGCGAATTTAATGTGGATTACTATACAAGTATTTCTTTTGCATGAACACCTTGCGGTTATGTTCTACTACTTTTACGCCATCAGATGACCTTCACTGCACAAACAAAGGTATATACACTCTATATTAAATTTGTCTTGATTATTTTTCTCGCCACTGGATCTCTCACTATAACGAGAGAATGAAAAAAGAACACGCGGTATCTCTATGTGGTATGTAAATCGAAATGCTACCCGTCAATGTTATTATATCGCTTAAATGTGTGTGTATATATATATATATGTGTGTAAATATGAAGAAACTTTCTTTATATTTCTCTCTTTTATCAAACTTTCTCATTTTTCCTCGTTTCTTAAATTTTTGAAAAATTGGGATATCCTTGACAGAATCAGGAGACGAGTGGTACACCCGTGAAGGCTAACGCATACTTTTTTCAGAGATATGATAATTTATCTGAGAAAGTGGAAAATCATTTGAGCGTAACGGTATATTCGTTCCAAGGCCGATCAAATTCATAAAATTGTCATGGGCAATTATTTTAGAAAAGAATCAGTCATAACAACGATCGGTATTTTTTCCGGATAAAAAATCTCCTTAATAAGTTTCTTCATGCGGTACAAGTCAAGGTCGAAGAAATTTGCCGAGGAATCTATGGGCTTCCTGTAAAACATAAGCGCTATTTTACTTCTCATTACAAAACACGTGACGCCGCTAATTAGCGAAGCTTCGTAACAACTGTGCTGCGAGTTTATTAACGCGCGTGTAACGTTGCGTGGGATACATCTCCGGTATGACCTTATTTATCCTTTCGGAGAACACTGGAAGGTTTTACTTGCGAAAAGATAGGAATTTTTTTCCACTATCCCTTGTCGTGTTGCTCCTTCAGACAATGCAAATAGATATAACGCAGTCCGTGTTTAGGAAAACTTGAAATTTTATACGTCCTCTCCTTTTGTGTTGCGTAAAAAGAATTCAAGCTACCGTATACATATATATAAAAATCCAATAAATGTACAATACACTGGAAATGAAGAAAAAATGTACGATAGCTGTTGTTACAAATCGCTTTTTCGCAACAAGTTGTTTCCGATGAAGGAGTCGCGTAGTGTCTGCCATCGATGCTTGCAAATCGATCAATCTCTCGATAGATCGGTCACTTGTCGCGGTAAAAGAACCACACCCGTGGCTTTACACCCGCGGGCCTCGCCGAAGCACCGTGTAGCCGTTTACGTAAAAGAAGGCAAAGATGTATTGCCACCATAAAATACGCCTCCGCGGTCGTTTCTGTCCTCTCCCAGAGATAATTATTATTTATTTATAACTTAAATGTCGTGCGCGCGCGAGAGCGAGAATTCGCCTTCAAAAATATGCAAAAATATTTAATATAATTGTAATTAAATAATAAAAAAATATATTAATAATAAATAATAAAAAGTAAATTTTTGTCTAGCTTTTACACGCATCAATTTTTTTTTTCTGTCAATTAGATATGTTCGTGTTCTCGAGGAACCTCCTCCGCGATTTGACAGTAAACATCTGTCTCTGGTGCTTGATGCTCTTTTAATTACGGTTTTATTTGAATCCTGGCCTTGCGCGTATCCTACATTTAATTTTTTTTTTCCCAGAGAATTTTGGCTTCTACTGTTGGACGTGAAGGTTCGGGCGTATTTACATCATTTTCGAGGTTACGAGGTTTTCTCACGATGCTGTATGCGATTCAATTGTTCTAAATTGATCCTTCGGACTAGGTAGATATCTGAAAATTGATGAAAGGAAACTAAAATATCTCCAAAGAATGACAGATTATTTAATCAAGATTTCTCTTTGCAACTACATTTTTTATCGAGAGAGATTTCATCGGAAAATCAAAAAGCTATTCATTTTGCACAAAACTTTAAATTCTTTATTATAAGTAAATACCTCGTGCGGACTTTCAAGTATACTGCAAGCACATTGCAGATCTAACGTGGACAATGAAGGATATATCTGGAATCGTTCTGTAGCTGTCAGTGAGCAATTCGCGCTTTGTAAAAAGACCTGCTACTAGAACAAGTGTCTCCTTTTCAAGTGACCGTTGCCATTTTTACAAACGTCGTAATTTTCCAAGAGATTCCTTTCCCTCATCTCGATCCACGCAGCACAGAATGCGTGGACCATGCCTCTCGCATCAGATCACAGCCTGATAAAATTCAACAAATTTATATACTCGTTTATGGTTGTTTTATAGTCCCTTAATTCACTTCCTTGCACTCTACAAATGACAGATATTATAAATTAATTTGTAATGTGTTACCAAACTATCAAACAGAATTACGATTGCGAAGAAATGATTGCAAAGCCATTTAATTTTATATTAAAAATTAAAAAAAATATTTTTACTTTAAATAGAAAATTGCAATCTCTCTCTCTTTCTCTCTCTAACAAAAGAACAAGAGTAATTATAATATAGTATATTATCAAGTTCATAGCTAAAAATCTTTTTCGATATCACGATGTTATGGTCAAAAATAGATCTTTAGCGAGAATAATTATTTTACTTGATGACTCGTGACGAATAAATAAACTGTGGATAAAACAGTCGTGCAGATAGATGCTTTTCCGATTATATAAACCTTCTTTAACCGTTGTAAATTACGCTAAGTGAGTTAATGCGGAAATAACAGTAAGAAAAATATGATCAATAATTCATATAACAACGATAGCATTAAAGTAGAATATTCGCGCCGTATCAGGCAGTGCGTCGTTGTCTTTGAATTTTAAAGTAACTTATCGTAAAATAAAGAAAGTAATCTCTCGCAAAAATAATGCAATGCGCAGAAACAACTGTAACTTGTATCGTTGAATAAAACTTATTGTTGATTCATCCGGCGGTTGTCCTTTCGATTTAATGCTCGTTCACCAACTTTGTAGGCCTCTGATCGTACAATTTCAGAATCAACCGGCACTCAATCGCCTTTGTCGTAAGTTTCTCACGATCAGATGGCAATGACAAAGACGGATATCGATTTCGCTGGGGATCAACAGTGATATAGTAGATTCTACGGCGATATATAAAGGGGGTTCTGGAAAAACGATTTTATTAGATGAAATTTTTTACGCTAATACCAGAGAAATCCAACGAGAACCACAGCAAAGACTACAGTTAGATTTCATTGACAAGCTGTCTTTCCTTTAAAAAGATTAGAGAAAGGTATATGACGATAAAAGCTTATCGAACATCGACTGCTCCATACGAGAATGTACGAGAGATTCAATGACGTAATCGTCCAGATTTAAGAGAGATTCATCATTGATTAGCATATATATAGCAAATGGATACCGATCGTTGCACAGAGATGACTCTCTCGCGTTCCATCGCAAGGATAGAAGGAGATATTCGTGGTGGTAGTTTGATCCAAACAATCGCGGCGCGCGTTTCTAATAATCTCTCAGGAGCGATCCCCCGAGATCTCTCGAGACTTATCGAGGCTTATCGAGATTCGAAATATCCCAGTTAAGGCACGCTTCGATAGAAATTCGCTTTTACCGGCGAATATCGGCGAGAGCGGCTGACTCTCGTGGCTGTCGAATTTTTTATCCGACGTAGAAGGGCTCGGCGAAGAAGGAGAAACCGTGCGTTACCTTGTCTCGTGCATCAAACTGCGTAACGCGGAAAGTGTCCCCCGAACTGGGACAGAACCCCACCCGCGATCCCGCATCGATATCCCGATGGCCTCCGGTCTCTCTCCCCCTTTTTTCGCCTCTCCTCGGCTCGTTCTCTCGGTGCCTTCCCTTTCGATCTTTGGTCCTCGCTACCATCCGGCCGAGACCGGCGAGGTTTACTTGTAAGAGAGCACTCGTCCTCCGAAACTTCAGTGCAAAACGCGCGCTTGAACTCGAAGGATCCTCCGTTTGATAAAGAAGAGAAAGAGAGGAAGGGAGTGAGAAGAAAAGAGCGAGAAAGAGAGAGAAGAGCCTTGTCGATTTGTACGGGATATCTCGATGCGACGTTTAATGGTTCAAGGGTGATCCCCTGTGCGTCTGTCCGACTGTGATCCATCGCGATTTCGGTGTTTTCGATCCGGAGATCTTGAAGAAAATGTGGGGTCGCGAGGTTCTTTTAGTATCGTTCGCGCTCATAGCGCTTGGAACTACGACGAGTAAGTGTAATTTTTCAAGACATAAAAATCTTGATATATTTTGATATATTGTTTTATTGTAATAAACAGGGAAAAATTTTTCCTTTAGTATATATAAGAGTATACACAGAAAAAAGAAAAAAGAAAAGAAAAATAGAGTAGAATCACGGCTTAATACAGAAAAATTAAGAATAATAAGAGAATTAAATAATTAATTTTGAAGATAAAATCAAACAGTATATTTTATATGTTTGCTTATTGCTTATATCAAGAGAAAATTTGTAAATTTAACAATTCATTTTTTACATAATTTGTTCATATATATATATTAACGATTTTATTATAGATTAGAAGATTATTTATTAAAATCCGTTTTTGAAATTACATAAATTATAAAAAGAAAATTTTATTGTTATTCATCGATGGCATTGATTTATTTGTGAGATGGCCTTTTATTTTTAGTAGCAAATAAAAATTATTTACGTTCAGACATTTATTAAGGTTAAGACATTATTGTTACGATAATAAGTAAGACATAATTATACACATAAATGTCTGGATATAAATAATTTTTATATGATATTTATATGAATTTACATGAAGTTACATAAATTTTAGGTGGAAATAAAGGACTTTTTGCAAATAAATAAAATAAAAAGCTTCAAAAGGCAGAACGTCTCTTTTTTCATGTAATGTCATTAAATAGATTTAAAAAGATATATGGGCATTAATATAGACTTTAAAAGACTTTTTGCAAATAAAAAGCTTCAAAAGGCAGAACGTCTCTTTTTTCATGTAAATAAGAGAATTAAATAATTAATTTTGAAGATAAAATCAAACAGTATATTTTATATGTTTGCTTATTGCTTATATCAAGAGAAAATTTGTAAATTTAACAATTCATTTTTTACATAATTTGTTCATATATATATATTAACGATTTTATTATAGATTAGAAGATTATTTATTAAAATCCGTTTTTGAAATTACATAAATTATAAAAAGAAAATTTTATTGTTATTCATCGATGGCATTGATTTATTTGTGAGATGGCCTTTTATTTTTAGTAGCAAATAAAAATTATTTACGTTCAGACATTTATTAAGGTTAAGACATTATTGTTACGATAATAAGTAAGACATAATTATACACATAAATGTCTGGATATAAATAATTTTTATATGATATTTATATGAATTTACATGAAGTTACATAAATTTTAGGTGGAAATAAAGGACTTTTTGCAAATAAAAAGCTTCAAAAGGCAGAACGTCTCTTTTTTCATGTAATGTCATTAAATAGATTTAAAAAGATATATGGGCATTAATATAGACTTTAAAAGACTTTTTGCAAATAAAAAGCTTCAAAAGGCAGAACGTCTCTTTTTTCATGTAATGTCATTAAATGGTTTCAAAAAAATATATATGCATTAATATAGATTATGCATTATATTCCGTAATAATTCTCAGATAAAGTAAAAACTGAATGGCACATGACACAACACACAGAGTTAAATAGGACGCATCGGCGCGACCGATGCGAAAAGCGATCTTCTGCCGATTGCGTTACCACGCGTATCGGATACACAGCCGTCCTTTAAGGTTGAATTACGACACGTAAGACTGGAGCAAGGATGATACCATTTATATCATCGATCGTGTGCATTCTCGCGTAAGGTTTTGACGTTTTTCTAAGATCCACATGACGCGATGATCAAGACACATTTTGTTTTTTCCACTATTAATATCGGTCTATTTTATAATTGAATAAAATGACCCGAGTGCATTTCGCTTTTGCTTATCAAGATGAGTGCTTTAAACAGTAAAGCATTGTTTCATACGAAATGTTATATAATATACCGTTAAAACGAATCATTTTGTTTCTACCTTTACATGTTCAAAATTTTATCTCATTTTTATTCGTACGATTAGAATCGAGCTCCACGAATACGCACGTGGCGCGTAAGTGACATTTGTAAAGGAGTGTTTATATATGCACTGAGAAGTATACGCGAGCGTCATGCAATGCGACGTTTAACGCTCAATCAATCGTGCGATAATTGCACACGGTTATTACCTCAATGTATCCGGGACCCGTTGATTATTAATCAGTCTCGCATAATCCGCGGATGTTTAATCTCTCGCGGATCATCCTCCGGCTTCTTTCTTTTGCGGGGAGCGGGCTCGCGTGACCATGCAAACGACTGATATAGCAACAATCGTAGCTTAACGCACCGGTGACCGGTGGTCGATGATGTCAACAGTTGAAACTCCCGTATATCTCTGTTAGGTAATACTTCTTATCTTCAAACGTGCGCGTTTTGATCTGTCGTAGAATGCCCGAAGAGGAGAATGTCGCCGGTCAGAGAAATTCTCTGCTACACATCCGCCTTGGATGCGCAACAGCTAGCCGATTCCATATGCAGCTGCACCACTCTGGTGCATCAACATCACGACGTGCGGAATCTCTCGGTTTCCCGTAAGTTCAGTATATCCCGAAAGATAATACACACACGGTATATCAATTTTAATATTTTATTACGAGTCGCAGTTGAAAAGGTAGATAAACATATTAACACCAATTATGATGAAAGTGATGGGTTTAATTTTTGAAGAAATTTAAAATAAAGAAAATAAAGAAATTTAAAAGAAATTTAAATGAGATAGATATAATTGATTACTGCGATTTTTTATAAGTTGAATTTTTATTCTAAAATAAATGACCGATGGTATTTTAGGCGTCGTCGATTTGCGAAAGTCCTTGAAAGAGATGCATCCGTCTCTTCAATTTGTAATTTCTATATACGACCCCGCGATGATGCTCAGAAATTCCGCCATGGTTCGGCAGGAAGCTGTCGCTCGGATTATCGCCGTTATAAAAGAGGTACAGTACATTTCCCTTATTATCATTTTTTTTTTTTTCAAAGCGATATTTTTTACTTTATTGAGTAGATATTGAATGTTTTAATAATCGAGCAGTATCTGGAATAAATTGAAATGTAAAAACATAAATATTGAATCACGATACACAATGTATATTAATACACGAATTAATAAAGAATCTTCCGTTTTTCAAGGTGGATGGCGTGGAAATGAATGTGACAGCGGGTTCCAAAGAGCGTCTTTATAATTTCGTCAAAAGTCTGAGAGATGAAATGATACGAAAATCTTACGACAGGAGGATCTTCCTGGCTTTGCCTAGTAAACCGGAGGATCTGGCCAAGCAGTTTGATATGAAAGAACTCGCAAAGTAAGAACTCTCTCGTCGATGTATGATTATTCGTTCGACAAAGTATTTTTAACAAAATATTTTTTAATCGTCGATTTTTATTTCCTTTTTTTTTCTTAGATATATCGATCTATTTACCCTTTCGACGGACTACATGACAGACGAGGATGAAGCCTTCGTCACCTTTCATCCCTCGCGTCTGATAGGGCTCTTCGACATGCTAAACACAGACAGCTTGGTGGACTTGATAAGCGGATTAGGTGCACCCAAGGAGAAGATTATGACGACTTTGCCGGCCAGTGCATACAGATTCGCTTTGAAGCACGAGACTGAAAACGCTCCTAGGTCGCAAACTACGGAAAAAGAGCCCACACCGATCGATCGTAAACAGGTGCATACGACATCCTTCCATTTTAGTTGTATTTTTTTCTGCAGTTAAGAAAAAAAACGAATCTGTTCTGTGATTGCATTGTCTACCCTCGAACTAACTCGTTCCTCATCTTAGCTTTGCGAAGCCATAAATGACGGGGAATGGACCGTGGAACGAGATGAAGATCTCACGGCACCGTATGCATTTCAAAACAAAACGTGGATCGCCTTCGAGGATAAGATCTCGGTTGGAATAAAGGTTCGTACGCAGATCTGCCCAAAAAAATCTCGCTTGCTCAAAAAATATTACAATCTAATATAAAAGAAAAATTTTAAAAAAATAAGAATATTTCAATAAAAATCAGTCATAATATCGATATTATTATAAATTGAATAAAACGATGCTTTGTAACAACCGATCAGTTTGTACGACAGGATGCCTGATTTCAGGGGAAATACGCGTTGCTACGGGATTTGGCGGGATTGGCGGTGCGAAATATAGAAAACGATATAAAAACCGAGTGCGAGATGCCACTCACGGAAGAAATATATCGTTCCTTCACAGAATTTAAAAGAAAAACGAGGCAAGCCGTGCTGAACGCGCTGGAAGACGAGCTTCATGTACATAAAAAAATTCATTTCTATATTTCATTCGGTTTATTCTATTTTTCCAAGATTGTAAGTCATTGCAATTAAATTTCAGCAAACTCAATTCTCGTATCCCAATCGAGCAAAAACGTCCAGCTTCCGCGTCGTTCGCGTAGTGGATACGGAGGGACATATCAAAGCCGTGCGCGAGAACACGCAAACCGAGTTTGTCTGTCGAAGACAAGGCTACTTTGTTCATCCTAAGAGTTGCAACAGGTGATAAAATAGCTAATAAGGCGATCTCTATCTGAAATCAAATTTAAACACTAGAAGGATATAAATAATCTTATCGTTTCATCGTTTCGCAGATTCTATCGCTGCGTGAAATTCAATCAACAGATAGATGACTATTCCGTCTTTGAATTCGATTGTCCGGCTGGTCTGTCGTTCGACGAGCGCACCGAGGTCTGCGTCTGGCCGGGTTCCTTGCCCCAGGGCTCGCCGTGTCCCGGAAGCAGCGAGATCGCTCCCGTTGCCCCGAAGAGATTCGAGTGCTCTCAACCCGGCTACTATGCAGATCCGCAAAATTGTCGTTGGTTCTTCGCTTGCATGGACTTGGGTACGCTAAAATTCTCACATTACTATTATTGTTATTATTTATCGTGTATATTTTTTCAAATTGTGTAATTGAAGAAAATATTATATATCTCACATTTTGTAGAATTATTATAGTTTCGTTGATAATATCGTTAATATAATTAGGAAAAATTTTTGTTTAAATAAATATTATTACATACAACTTCTTATATATCGATAGGCGAATCGGAGTTAATGGCGTTCGAGTTTCGCTGTCCGTATGGCTTGGTGTTTGACGAGAAGAGATTAGTATGCGAGTGGCCCTGGCTGGTTCCGGCTTGCTCGGAATCTGGATCGGCTTATACCAGGACGGAATATAATTACGGAGGATACACCGTAGCGGGAAGTTCTACGGGAGGCGCTGCGGGAGGTGGTTACATTACCGGTGGTTTACCGGAATACTCCGTCACGGCCGGTCACTCTAACGTAGGCTATTCTGAATCGACCGGCACTGGTGTCCATGGAGCAAATTACTTTACAGGATCCACCGCGGGATACCTCGGTAAACATACTTCCGGTGTTGATACGGCTTCTGGATACGCAGGATCGTCTGCGGGTCCAATCGCTATCGATTATTCGAAACCAAGCGGGTACGGAGGCACGGTATCCTCTATCCCGACGTATACCGGACCGTCCGGTATACACGTCGGTTCGATATCTTCTGCGGAGGAAAGTAGCGCAGGATATTCTGCGTCGAGTGGTAAAACTAGCAATATCGGATATACTGTATCCACCGGACACAGAGCCGGTAGCGGATATTCTGGTGGATATACTGGGCCATCGGGAGGGATTACTACAGGTTTTTCCGGATCTACCGCGGGGGGATATTCCGGAACCGCTGGTGGAAGTCGTTTGACAGGAGGAGATGTAACTTATTCGGGCAGGCCTGGATCAAGCTACTCTGTAGCGGGCGGGTATACAGGAGGCGTTGATGCGAGTATTAATCCGATAGTAGGTACAGCGACTTATCCGAAAACACCGGGCTATTTCGCGTCCACAGAATTGCCAGGATCATCTGTCGATATTGGACGCGTGGATTCCGCCGGTTCTAAATTTGTCGGCTCGACGAATCTACAGACAGGCTTCGGTGCGTTTAATGCGGATGGTCACTCGGCTTCTACCGGTATTTATTCAGGAGCTACTGAACGTCAGCCGTCATTCGATAAAACCGGCTCATCATTTGGAATTGGATTGTCTTATCCTGGAGCTACCGGCGAATCAACTACACAGATATATCAAGGATCGATCGGTGCAGGATATTCCAAAGCTACGAGCGGGATTTTGCAAGGTTCGACGAGTTCAGGTCGAGTCTCGGCAACTGGTTTCGGTAGCGACGCCTCGAAATCCGTCTCCGGGCATACTGATGTTACGATTGCTGACAGTGGACACTTTGTAAGCGGTAGTGTCGGTAGTGTCGGTAGTGTACCATCTTCTGGAGTGGCAGGCGCTTCCTCGGCAGGAGTAGGATACAACAACGAGGAAGGATATACAGTTCCTGTATTTCTAGTACATGGAGAACCGATCTATCCCTTGCCTGGAACAACAGAAGCCGGAACGAGAGACCATACCGGAACGCCAGGCATAATAAGAGGTTACGGAAAACCCGGTTTAACAAGACCTCATTTAAATATTAGTATATTCGGCAATGAAATTTCCACCGGCTACGATGTTCAAAAAGGTGCTACTGGTACGATCGTGACTGGAAGCGGCGTACAAGGAAGTATTCATACCGATGATTCTATTTCGGGGACTGTCTTCACTCATGGAAACGTTCCTGGTGCGATATCGTCTCCTGCCATTAATCAAGGCGCTGTTTTAACAGGAGGAGTACAACCTGGATATATCGCTTCCGAAAAAGCAGAACCGGGATACGTGATTAGAGATGGGTTGAAAACTGTAGACGTCGGATCAGCTAGTCCAGGAACTTTAATATACGGCTCGCAAACTCCTGCAATTTCCGGTCCTTCGACGTCCAGCGTTATTTTGAAAAGTGACATTATCCCGGGTATTGTTATTTCTGGACATACCGCTCCTGGAGTATCTATAGGAAGTTCCGTTCAATCAGGAAGCATCGACAGTTCAACCGGTAAATCGTACGTGTCGCAAGCAGGAACAACTTATCATGGTGTCAGCGGTGCCGCAACAAGAGGATGTTTGAGCAGCTCTTCGACGGTTCTTGGACGGCCAACGCATCCTCAGGACTACCAAACTGATGTCGGATGCGGCATCGGTGCGATCAACACCGCTTACGATACCGGCAAATACTCGGAAAGCGACGTGCCGGATTATAGACCGACCAGCGCCACTCTTCCCGACTCTATTGTATCTGGAGGTAGAATAGAAGGTACCGGCGGTGTTATTTTTGGTTCTACTTTACAAGGTTCGACTACAGCCGCGCCAGGATATTCATTGCCTACAGCGGCCGTCTTCACACCGAGTGGATTCACGAAAACTGGCTTAACCAGAACAGGTATAACCACCGCCGTTCTCGGAGGTGGTGGTAGCTACTCAGTAAGCACAAGCGAACGCCGGCCTGCCTGGAATCCAGAAAATATCAGTGAGAAAGCATTCGAGGGGAACGTGGCCGGATATACGAAGACATCGTCTAGTAGCAACGCCGCTGACTTGTCTGTTACCTTGACTCCACCTGGCTATTCTTCGACAACTCCGCCAAGTCGTGTCATTGTACAGTCGACTCCTTCCAGCTACTCGTATCCTAAGCCAAGCATTCAGCTCGGAACAAACGGCGTAACGTTCGTCTCATCGACAATTTCACCGATTGAGAATAATTTACCAATTACGTCGTCCAAGCCGTTCTCGATTAATGTATATGACGGATCGTTGGGCAGCACTGGTGTAGCGTTCGGATCTAAGATACCAACCGCGCCCGATCGTCGCTTATCAACACCGACGATCTCGTCTGTAGTTTACACTACCGAACGTCCAGAAATTTATAAAACGACTTTCTTTGAAGCGGCTAAGATTCCAGTAGCTGTGTCAACTGTCAGACCTGTTACCGGTTACAAGACGGTAACTGTCCCTCCAAATATCCCTGTCTTAACCGATGACAGGTTAATCCAACAGACCGGTAATTCGCAGACTGCATCAGTATCAACATCTGGCATCGGTTTAGGAGCATCTTTCCAACAGACTGATTTCAGCGGCAAGAAGGATCATGATTCTTCTTTAATTTCCGTATATCTTCCAGCAAAGTCGACTAAGCCCGGTGTAATCACGTCTACTACAAGATACGATATACCTGCGGTAACTGTGCGTCCAGATCTCGTCGGGGTAACGTACAAAAAACCTTCATCGTTTACGTATGAAGGTCCTTCTTCGATCACGTCGCCTACTACCTTCAGACCTTCCAACATATATTACAACGGTCAAGGATTTTCGACGGCATCTTCCGCAGGAACAACTTCTAGCAACGGCTCTCCGACAAATCTAGGTATTTCGAGAGAAAAGATCGACAAATTAATTACAAACTACGATAGAGGCAGCGTGAGGTATATGCCAAACGTATACGATACCACCGCGAGCTTAGGATTCGGTTCGACCATCAGTAAACTCTCCTCCGAAAAGTCAAGATTCTCCGTGACCGGCAGTACCGTCGCCATCACGACGCCGTCCGGTTCGACGACATCCTCGTACGAAGTTACCACGAAGTCCCCCGAAGACAAGGGCAAGGTCATCGTGAAGTGGAGCGATCTACATCCGCTTCTTCTAGGCAAGCTCGGAGCGGAGTGTACATGCAAATCCGATCCCTTCGCCACTCTTCGCGGCCCGGTGAGGAAACTGATCGCCTCTTCCAAGGGCAAGGTGGATCTCGGCAACTACGACGAATCCGAGATCTACGTCGATCTCGAGAACAACGGTTCCTCCGAAGAAGACAGCACCGATTACGGCGATTATCCGGCGCAACCCTATAAAATTAGCCCGCACGAAACGACGAGGGACCACCCGCCGTCGTCCTCTTACTTACCCGTGCCTTCGACGACGGTCAGGACGAGCAATTTCGGTCCGGCGGTAGGTTTTCATACAGAATCATCCGCAGGTGATGCACCTTTCGGGGTCCACCTTTTAGGTTTTCGAACCGGCAGGAAATTGAAGGATGATGTCGGTCCATCGCCGAACTCGATCGCTCGCGATGTAGAGGAAGATCCTGATCAAATAATCGACGGCGCCACCGATTGCGCCAGGCCGGGTCTCTTCAGACATCCTAGTCTTTGCAATAAATTCTACGCCTGCCATTGGGATCAGTGGAAGAAGAAATTCACGCTTCACATCTTCAATTGTCCGATCCACTTGACGTTCGATTCGAGAGCGAGCGCGTGCAATTGGCCGAGTAAGGGTCCAGCTTGCCAAGCCGACAATCTATTAGTATAAATTCGTCATTAGGCGTTTATATCTTGTCGTCTTCTTTATGTCTTCACGGTATCTTTCTCTTTTGTACATATAACAAATAGAGGCGAAAGTTTAATTGTGTAAAAACGTTAAAATCATTTCTCAAATCGTTCGTGTTAATCCAATTTGAAAGATTGATTCGACCATTACACAAACAATAAGATATTGCGAGTGCAGAGATATATTATTAAATATAAAACGACTTACTTTCACGCACGAATCGATCTCTCGGTTCTTGGATCGATTGATAGCGCCGTTGACTGAATCCATCTTGACACCTAGATTTCCCCTAAACGTTTGCATTGAATAGCACCGATGGTATATCTCGTTGAAATGAAACTCGTAGCATCTTAGAGAATGGGCTCATGAAAAGGTTGAAACGTAAGGGAAGGGCTAAATCCAAGGCGATCGAGATGCAGGCTGCGGGAAAGCGTTGTCAAAGTGAAAGTAGTCCGTGCCCCGTCGATCTAATTGTAAATCGCGAAAAACCGTCGAGTAGTGTACGTATTATTTATATTTCTATATTCCAAATTTACATGTAAATATTGACTAAATCGTTTAAAATACTCGTTAATACAATAATAATGAAAAAATAATAGCGTTATCAGTGTACAAAATTATCAAGGCGCTAGAAATATAAAATCTTTTGAAAACGCAAATAAAATTTACTCTTTAATTAATCTAAAAAAGTAGCGCTTTTTATAAAATTTTTATTATGTATAGCAAGCGTCTCTTACCATAGGTAATCTCTTCATGTCGTTTTTCATTTGACGTAATGATATCGCATAATTAATATACTTTCCGATCAATTTTATGCTTTCTTTTTCGGTGTTCACAATGCTTCATAATATTCCTGAAAAATAATAAACTTTAAACGTGACTCTTATATGCTACGCATTTACGGTAATTTTCCGTTTCTATCGCTATATTGTTGCAAAAATATTATTTATTTGTCGCTAATCAAAGAAGCTTAGCGATAACATCGCTGTATATTCTTTCTTGCAATTCTGACAGCGCTTCGATTACTGTGTCATCAAATACTGTTACGATTTTAATAAACAATAATTTGCATGACACCAAAATGCACGACTGTATTTATTAACTGATCCTCATTTTTTGTCAACATATTATAAAACTTTAGCGAAAGTTTATCAGACACAAAAATCGTGAAAAGAAAATAGATAATTATTTTAAATATGTATTATATTATTTCTTTAAAAAATGATATGTTTGCGCATCTTTGTTTCTAGACTTTCAACTTGATAATTAAAGGCTATTTTCTTAAATGAAAAGATCAATTAGCAAAGATCAATTATATTCGCGTTTGCTTTTTTTATTTTTAGATTTGTATTTTTTTTTTGCATTTGGACTGTTTGTATCAAAAGAATCGTATGCACGACTGTATTTATTAACTGATCCTCATTTTTTGTCAACATATTATAAAACTTTAGCGAAAGTTTATCAGACACAAAAATCGTGAAAAGAAAATAGATAATTATTTTAAATATGTATTATATTATTTCTTTAAAAAATGATATGTTTGCGCATCTTTGTTTCTAGACTTTCAACTTGATAATTAAAGGCTATTTTCTTAAATGAAAAGATCAATTAGCAAAGATCAATTATATTCGCGTTTGCTTTTTTTATTTTTAGATTTGTATTTTTTTTTTGCATTTGGACTGTTTGTATCAAAAGAATCGTATAATAATTCTTTATTTCCAAAGTTCACTTTCCTTTCTCGCTGATAGAGATGGGAAGTTGTCACTTTTGTCACTACTTGACCAGTCGACTTGCCAATCGACGATTGGAGAGGGGTCACGATTACCAATCAGCAAGAAAGAGAACACTCACCGCGAGTAGAACGGGACGCAAAACGAAAGAAAAGGCTAGCATTGACGTGCGACTCGTTAGTTCAGGCTAGGAGGTGATATAAAGGCGTACCGGGATCCGTCTTGATCCAATTTGTTGCCTGTAACACAAAAGGATCAGTTTAATTCAGCGGGAAGTCCGTCGCTGCCACACCACATTTTACCATCATGTAAGTTTCTTACTTGTGTTATCTTATCATCACAAATAATTAACACTTGATTATGTCGATTTTATCGGGCATTAATTACAATTTGTAAAATTTTTCAAAAACTTCTGCTACAACCATATACAGATAATTTCCAAAAAAATTGATTAAACTCTTTTCTTTTAATAAATAGAAATTAGATTTCAAAAGAATTAAATTCAATCTCTTTCTTACATCTGACGCGGATTGTTTTACATCGCATGGTAAATATAAATAGTCTGTAATTATAAATATACAAGAAATTAAGGCTCCGTTAGTTAAAAACAAAAAAAAAATAAGGAAAAAAACGGCATAAAGAGCCAAGTAATTAGGGCGCAAAAACAATATTATTTATTGATTAAAATAATAATTATAAGAACTATAAATGACGTTCTTTTATTATAAATATAGTCAGATAATGTTGGTAGTGTTTATTGTAATAACGAAGATAAATAGATTCATATTTTGTAAACGGCGTAGATCTGATTTGCATGAGAATGCCTCCGAGAGGAGGGGTTTACAATAACAGCGTATAAATGCTAATCGATCTCTCTTTGTCATATTACGTAAATGCAATAATAAAAACGCGATAATCGTTGACCTTGCGATCGTCTTTGCTGCAGTTCCGGCTATCAATCCGTCAATGCAAATAACCCGCTTATTAGAATTCTAAATATTTTTCCGATATATTATAAACACTTACGCGAGTTCAAAATAGCAGCATTAAAGTTTTCAAACTTCAATACCATTCAATTGCAATTACAAAATTTGCATATTTAATTGTTGTAAATATAAATAATGCAATAAGAAGATTGTTTAAAAACCTGTACGATGATCTTACGAAGCAAGAAACGAGAGAGTGGAATAAAAGGCAGAGAAGACGAAGCTGGATACTTGGTTGAGAAGTAGCCGCAAGCAGTGAAAGTAGCTCGAACCGACTGAACTTTATCGGTCACATTGGCGATTAAACGTCAGTCGAGTAAAAAGAGGCGACATGAGCATAAAAATTTTCTTCACGCCATATGACGTTACGCAACCACGTGTTATCGCCTCTCGGCCGCGCATAGGCGCCTCGTATTGTTTATCCCAGCTTACTTTCGCATAATTTCGAAACGCATCGCTCGATTTTTCTCACCTTGAAATCGATATTCTCTCATGAATCAGAATTCCGCGTACAAAAATAAATTAGTTGTCGCATTTTTCAGACGAACATTAAATGATATTTTTTTTTTAGCACGTTATAAGATTCGATAAAGTCGAAAGCTTTATGTTTAATTTAATTTAATTTAAATTTAATTATCAAGGAATTTGCCGTTGAAACTTAGCAAAGTGTCAGGCAAAAGATCAAAACATTTTTATATAATAAAGAATACTAGATAATAAAAAAAATCAACGGCAGCCTTTTTTTTAAAAAAATCTCTGAGAATATATTTTCCATTATATTCAAGATAATACGCGAGAAAATATATATTTACTGATTTGCATTTGAATAGGGTGGTGTGGGCGGTGCTGATATTGGCAGTGGTCGCGTTGACCGATGCAGCGGTACCAGATCCACCGGAAAATTCTGGTATCACTACGATCGGCTCCAAGAAATTGGCGACTGCCGCCGACTGCGCCGGGGTCGTCGCCTTCTCTGCCATTCAAGGCTCGGTGAATGTAAGTCAGCATCGTAATAACTTAAACAAGCTGAGATATAAATAGCTATAACGCGAGAAAATAAGTATATCTTTACAAGTTAGTAGACTACTTTATTTAGAGTTTCAAAAAAAAATAAATATTAATCGTTGCGATAAATGTAATCTGAAATTTTATCATTATCGTATGCATTTATACAGAAAGTGATACGTGTAAATGTAACAGGAAGCTAAACTCGTTCTCGCCGAGACTCTGGTGGACAAAGGAGTCGGCTACGCGGCGGAGACAGGCATCTTCACCACGCATTGTCCAGGCCTCTACCAATTCAGCTTCGCCGGGTACGGTAGCACGGACCTGCGGTTGACATTGAAACGCAAATTGAACAAGTCCGACAGCTGGAGAACAATTGTCAGCGCCGGTCCGGGTGGAGGAAGCAATCTCGTCCTGTTGAACGTTGAAGCCGGTGATCAACTGGCCGTCTTCGTTGAATCCGGAAAGATCGTCGACGGGGCTACTTTTACGGGTCATCGCGTTTACAAAAGATAAACTGGACCGTTAAAATCTTTAATGACATCAGGTTGGTCATTATTTTATAGAAAAACTAAATTAAAATTAACGAAAGTGATCCTAAAAGAAAATCCGTGATATATCAATGTAAAAATTTGACTAAATCTTAGAATTTTATTTTCAATTTAAACACTGAATACATTATATACGTAACCAATCTAGTAAAGAACACCGAATTTTATCAGTAGATCATCTTCCATCTACGAGTCAGTAATTTTTTAAATAAATCAATCTTTTAAAATAATATAAAAAAAATCAAGTTTTAATGAAATATTAAAGATTGAAAAATTAAGATATACACGCGATAAACAAAATTAGCGATAATATCATACTCTTTTTGATCAATTCTAAAATTTTCATCAATAAACATATTATAAAAGCATCCGAAAAGAAAAAAAATTAAGACGCTTTAGCAAAATCCAAGTTATGAATATCAACGTTATTTCATTTAAGGTCTTTCTTGTGTGTCAAAATAGAGTTTATAGTTCTAAAACTTGTCGATAAATTTAATATTTTAGGATAATTGTTTCTCTCCGCTCTCGATCATTCGGCTAAAATTTCATTGATCTAATAATTTTTAACTAAAAAGTAAAAACAAATTTCTAACTATTTTGTAAATCAACATAGACTTTTTCAGTTCTTTCGTCTTTCACTTCTTTCGTTTTGCTTTCTAGCGTTTTCTTCTTCATATTAACTTTCCCCTCGTCAATTCGTTTTTCTCGACTTATTTTTCTCGCTATAGATTAACGTGATATTAAATCAACTTTCTCCGTTCAACTTACGTGCGTTCATCTTTCTATATTTTCTTTGATTATATCTCTAATACTTCCTCTAGTCTTTATTGTTCTCGACTGTTTCTACCGCTGTCCTCTTTTGAAATTGTTTTTCTTCTCAGTTCTTATCTCTGCTGTCCGTTACAAATTTTATCTCTCTTTGTTTCATATTTTCTTTTTCATCTATCTCTCTTTCGTGCTTTCTTTTAGAATACTCGTCTTTAAAAATATTCTATCATTGAAATTATCGTATTTTTACTTTTTTGTTTCTATAATTATTCTGCCTTTTAAACTCATTGTTATTATTTCTCTATCTTCTTCTAGTCTATATTTTCTACAGATCTTACAAGGTTTGGCTTTCTGCCAAACCTTTTTCACTTTTTTTCTTTTCAATATCGTTTTCTATTTCCGATTTAATTTTTACATGACTGTCTATCTCTTTTTTCATTTTTGTCTATCTATCTATCCATCTATTTATCTACCTGTCTATCGATCTTTTTTCTATCTCTCTCTCTCTCTCTATCTTTTTCACTCTGTTTTGTAATAAATGTCGCAAGCTTTTGCTATTACAATAGTTACGTCGGAGAGAAAAATTGTAAAATTGACAGAAAATAAAAAAAGAAAAAAAGAGAGATTTTATAGTAACAAAAGAGAAAAGATTATAGACGACAATAGAGAACGTGTGCGCGCATCTATGGTGAACAGTGCGATTTATTTTTGTACGAATTATTTTATCAATGTAAGAAAAATGTTAACAATGAATAAAATTATGTGTATGCACATAATTTCATATCCCCCCCCCCCAAAAAAAAAAATCCAGTCGCACACTCTCTTCACTTTAAATGATAATTTGATATTATACATAGATTTCTTTGGAAGACAAAATATTTTTACAAAACTAATCCCTTTCTCGAGGATCAAATATCGAGTTCGACAGTCTCACTTTCTAGTCCCTTGTAATCTTCGAGCATAGGATACACCTCTTCTTCGAGGAACTCGACGACTTGCTCGGGCGCCCTACCGACGAAAGTCGCTGGATCCAGCAAAGCGTCCAGTTGAGGTAAGATCGGCGCAAAGTATGGATCTTTTTTGATCCTATCAACCAGATCGTTATCCAAACCGTGTTGCTTCACTTGCGCTCCGGCTTCGTGTGATAACACGCGAATCTTTTCATGGCAAACCTACGTCAAAAATATATAAAAGGATTTGGATTATTAATATAAAAAATATTATTATTATAAATATATTATTTCAATTATTATTAAAAAATAGAATTATAAAGAAATTTGCGTCAAATAAAATTTGATCAAAAACTAATATCAAAGTTAATCAAAAATTGAGAGTTCGCATTCAAAAGCTTAATTAACAAATATTCATTAATATTTTAATATCCTCTTAAAAAAAAAAACGTGATTGCGCAAATTGTTCCAAAATTTTTATGAAAGAGAGAGAGAGAGAGAGAGTCATACCTGTCTGTCGCCGCCGGTCTTTACCATAGCCATTATCACATTCTCCGTGGACATGAAGGGCAATTCTTGCGCCACGTGCCTGGCGATGACTTTGGGGTAAACGACCAATCCCTCCGTGATGTTCTGGAGAGTCATCAGGATCGTGTCGGCCGACAGGAAGGCCTCTGGCAAGGTGAGCCGACGATTCGCCGAGTCGTCCAACGTTCGTTCCATCCACTGGGTCGCCGCTGTGTGAAGGACGTTGTTCACCAGCGTCATCAGGTGACGTGCCACGCTGCAGCATCTCTCGGAGCGCATCGGGTTGCGTTTATACGGCATCGCGCTCGAACCAATCTGCGTACTCTCGAAGGGCTCCTCGATTTCTTTCATGTTGGCGAGGAGACGAATGTCCGTGCAAATCTAAAAAGAAAATTAGTTCGAGATAAAACAGAATAATTTTTCACGACAAAAGAAAGAAATAAATATTCCATTCTCCGACAGTTATATTTTAACAGCTGTTGTGCAGAGTATTAATTTTGCTCACCTTGTGAACGGTCGCACCGAGTGAACTCAAGACGTTCAGGCATTCTATATCGACTTTTCTACTGTACGTCTGTCCGGTAACGGCGTAATGCTTTTCGAAACCAGCCATCTTAGTGACAAGATCATCTAATCGCTTCACCTTTTCCGCATCGCCTGTTAACATTAATTTTTTAGCGGTTAATTTCCAAAATTTGAAAATTATGAGCAATCTTTCAAATCTATCATGCTTAGTTTTCGTAATTATAATTTCTCTTGAAAAATCCGAGTAATAAAAATTCTATTATCATTAATAGAAAAATTAGATTCATATTTAGATAATATTTTTTACTTGAGATCATCTAAAAAAAATAGATTCCGAGTGCGTGTGTGCCCTTATGATTATGTGTTCTCATGATCCATTTTTTTCTTGATAAAATAAAATAGACTAACCGTTGAATAGCTGAAGGAAAGACGCTTGGGTGCCAGTAGTGCCCTTGACTCCGCGGAATCTGAGATCGTTTCTGGCGCGACGAATGGCCCTTTCGTCCATCACCAAGTCCTGCAGCCATAGCGTCGCCCTTTTGCCGACCGTCGTCAGCTGCGCGGGTTGAAGATGAGTGAAGCCCAAGGTGGGCAAGCTGCGATGCTCGAGGGCGAATTTCGCGAGACGCCGAATTACGCTGGCCAATTTCGGCAGTAGTATGTCGAAGCCTTGACGCAGGATCAGGAGGTCCTTTGCAAGAAAATAATATTAATAAATCAGTTGATTCCGTTACTGTCAAAATAAAAATTTTAAAAAATATATATATAATATGTTAAATTAAAATATAAAAATACGCTTAATTTGATAACGTTTTTGACATTTTTTATAGACATGACATATCTCTCCATGTTGGTATTTGCAGTTAATATCCTTCGAAGGAATAAGATTAACAAAAACATACCGTATTATCGCCCACGTAGCAGCTGGTCGCGCCGAGGTGGATGATGGGTGCAGCCAGTGGACACTGTTCACCGAAAACATGAACATGAGCCATCACGTCGTGTCTCGTCGCCTTTTCCTCTTTGGCGACAGCTTCAAAATCAATGTCGTCCACGTGTGCCTCCATCTCGGCGATCTGCTGCGGCTTGATGGCCAGGCCGAGCTCCTGAAAAGTCGTCGTTGTTGATAAATATTTTTGAATAGTACCATGTCTATGGGGATCTCGCACCGCTCTGTTTTAGTTGTAAAAATGAAGAAGAAGCTCGATGTAGTCGGTTTAAAATTATCACTCGATAAGAGATCGCGCATGTGCGTCGATCCTCTACGATTCTTATCCTCGTTACAACGTATACTCCCTGTATCATCTGATTAGATAAAGAGGGCTTGGTTCTCCGCTTCGGGAAGCGCCCGAAAGCACGACGCGGATTTCATTTTGTTTCGTTCGTTTTCACGGTGAGAGGTGCCGAGGAGTCCGCAAACATGGTCTCCCTACAGACTATCGCGAGTATAGTGATCAAAGTGTTAAAGTTGGTGAGAAGATAGTATTTTTGGCTTTCATATCGCGTAATCGTCGTGAAAAGTGTATACCTGTGGAGAGAGTTTCACAGAGTGTCTGAAAACTATGATATTTTCTTTGATCAATTCGGAGTAAAAAGTCCAGAAATTTTCTCAGCAAGAACATCCACTTTTTATTTTATTTTGATTGACTATTATTTTATTAGAACTTTAACTTAGTTACAAAAATGTATTTAATATTAAATGTTAAAAAATTACAAAGAAAGACATTAGCAATTAAATCTTTCGGAAAAGAAAAAAGTCGACTCCAAATTGATCGATCAATTCTCTCTCTCTCGGTAAACTTCTTTTAGGAAATATAATTGTACAGTTAAATTATATAAATAAAATGTATATCAAAGAATGGTTATTTTAATGATGTAACGAAACTACGATGCAAAAAACTTTGTTTCTTACTTAATGTGACTCATGTCGTCGGGTATTGCAATTAGCAAGTTGTTCAATGAACGCGAGTTTGCGGTCAATGATTTCAATCGTGAAGAATCGTAAAAAGGCGTGAGCTGGAAAGTCATCATAAATACAGTCATTCAAGGGAGATTCTTGCAAGATGTATATGATTCATTTCGACTGCCCTTATCGGCTTGCGATAACGCACGTTGTTTAGTAAGCGATACGCTACGCTGCCGTCGCTTTTAATGCATGAAACTATGGAGTGCTCCAGAAAACCTCTATAATAATAATAAGACTCATATTTCGTTTTTTTACGATCAACAAAATTTCAAATTTTCGAAATTAATTATTTTTCGGAACATAGTAAAAAACTTTTATTAACATAAATTTAATTTAAAATTAAAAACTCAGAATAATCTCTTATATTATTTATTTATATTTTCCCAGATTTATTTTATTAACCTTATTCGATATTTAAAAACTTATTCTAAGTTTTGATAAAGCTTTGATAAGCTTTGATATTGCATAAGTTTTTAGTGGCACTTTGCATACAAATATATTCTCGTGATTTATCAATTTGCAGGTTCTCAACCTCATCATTCTAATCCTATATCGCACAGGATATGGCGGCGAATTTTTAGGTGTAGGTGGAACTTGGAACTTGAATGAGGACAAGAACCCCGATGCCGAGATCGTCGCTTCCGGTGTCTTCGTCGGCTTCTTCATCTATACGAGTGTCGTGCTCATCAGCTACTGTTTCGGGAATACCGATCACAAGAAAACTCTTGTTGTAAGTATTTGTATGCTGACATATAAATTTCAATTAAAAATTATATTAAATTACAGGAAAAACTATAGTATCTCTCTCTCGTATCACATTTTTCACAAAAGAATTATATTTCGAGAATTGAAATATATCGATGGAATTTTCGATACATAAAATGTATCAAAAGTGACGATTTTTCTCTTCATTTTTTTGATAAATATAAAACACATATTTTTCTTTCATCTGTTGAAAGAGATAAGCAATTAGATCACCAAGCTATGTACACTAATATAAAAGTTCAATAATCTGACAATCTTGAAATAATTTGATCGATCTTTTCTACAGGAAATCATCATGAATTTCGTCGGAACCTTCATGTTTATAGCTGTAGGTGGAACAGCTCTGCATTATTGGCACGGTTATCAGCCTGAACAAAAATTCATATACGATGCGCCAGAGAGGCAGGTAAGTCGAATATATCCAACACATAAAGTAAAATCATAAAAAAAGCCATCGAAAAATACAGGTATAAGTTTCAATTTCCAACTACGATAAGAGAATTATTTTTTAATACACAATAAAAATAATATAATTTTACGAAAATTGTTTCTCGAAAAAAAAATATATGTATGTATTTTAATTTTAATTATCTTTAAAAATGATCTTCCGAAATATTAAACCGAATTAAAATTAAAATTCAATGATTTCAGATCGGTCTGGCCGTGGGCTCGTTATGTGTTTTAGAAGGTGCGACGTATCTAGTGGATCTCATATTGAGCTTTCTTCATTACGCTAAAGATGAATTCAATTAGCATAAGAGAAAAAGTATTACAAGACAACGTCGTTGACACATCGACGATATTTAATATCATTTCTTTCCGTTTCATTCCATCAAAACCAACTCACGTTAAAATTAAAGATATACTAATGAGTATGGCAAAAGCTTACAGTATTAAATTATCGCCATTAATTAACTGTATATTTCCGAGTATATCTTTTTTTGAGACATATTTTAGTATGGAGAGTTTCTTTTTGTGAAAAATACGAATAATCTTATCCTTCTTTAAAAATTGAGAAAAGGGAGAGTCTCTCCTCATTACACATTTTTATATATATTTTTATTTGTATCGATATCTCTCCGTTAGAAACATATGTAACGCGCCTAATAAAATTTTACACGCGAAAAGTTTATATATATAACAAACTGATTTATAAAATATATTTCTTATATACGTAAGAGGATCAATACTTTCAATCTATTTTTATTATTCACGTCTTATGTGTCGTTCCACTAGTTTTAAAGCAAATCAAAGTTAAATTTAAAAAATAATTAAAAAAGGAAATTTAAAAATACTGGTTTTAAAGCAAATCACAGTTAAACTAAAAATTAAATTTAAGTTTCAAATTCGCATTCGCGACGCCGCTGTGAAAATTTGTTTCTTCAAGTCTAACACGTTCTTGCCGCGCACCAAACGACCGATAATACGTATCGGGCGATAATTATGCGTGTGACCTCTTTGTTTAACCGACACTCGGTCCGCGAAGGAGAAAATGTAGAAAGCGCAGTCGAGAAATATGTGACCGGCGCCCTTCTCGAAATAATCGTCGATTACTCTACGACGTTCCACCGGATGATTTCATCATATAAGCCCTACCAAGATCCCGTCCTACCGCATCAATTAATTTATTTGACCCGACGATCGTCGTGGATGACCGACACGATTGTACACCCACCCACGAGCCGGGTACATAATCACGTTAATCGCGAGGATCACGCCTAATTTCGCTAACAATAAATTATTAAGCTGGAACATAACAGGACCAAGTATATTATTTACGCTTTAATATAAGTACTTATATAAGGGGAGGAGAAACTCGGTTTGAAATCATTTGTGGCTCTAGACACGAGCTTCTTTTCCTTCTCTCGCACTTTATTTTCCGAAAAATCGTGTTTGAGAAAAGAAAAGAAAATATCGATTACTAGAGAAATAATCAGAGCCCGAGATGTCGAAGAAATAAAGAAGTCAACGCAATAAAAATATAACATTCTACTTATTGTCGGCGGAGAAATTACTACATAAGCGTTTGTATAGCCGAGACGAAAAATAATTCTTGTGTAAGCTACGTAAATGTTTCATCGAGGACGAGAATTGACATAGATACTCAGTAATCGCGATATGAAAAGTGAAAGATTGCAGCGAACTCGTCGTCGTACAACGTACGGATCGATATGGCGATTCGTTTCCGACAATGTTGGTTAAAGTACAAGTATAGCCTATATAGAAACTGCGCAGCTGATGTATAGTTGCGTGCTTTCTGTGTAATAATATTTTTTGCGCAGCAGGCGAGATACTAAATTCATAAAGAATCCAACTTGCAAACGCGTACATAATCTAATTTAATTTCATATTAATTACTTTAATGTTACATCTTCGATGATAATATCTCCGATACATAAGTACGATCCTCTAAATAAATTAATTGTATTAATACAAGATGTGTTATAGTGTTAATAAAATACAGTTAAAATCTTGTCTATATTTTTGGATGATTAAAAATCAATTCTTATAATGAGAAATATATATAATATTATTTAATATTATATTATATTATATAATTATATTATATAATTATATTATATAATTATATTATATAATTATATTATATAATTATATTATATAATTATATTATATAATTATATTATATAATTATATTATATAATTATATTATATAATTATATTATATAATTATATTATATAATTATATTATATAATTATATTATATAATTATATTATATAATTATATTATATAATTATATTATATAATTATATTATATAATTATATTATATAATTATATTATATAATTATATTATATAATTATATTATATAATTATATTATATAATTTTAATATTATATTATATTTTTAACATTAAAATAATTATTGAATATTATTATTAATATTATAAATATAATATTAAATAATTAAAATAATATTAAATGACGTTTCCTCTTTTCTCTTGTGACAAATAAATTAAGACACAGTGGTAACTGCCAATCGCGTCTTACAATCAGGAGGTTTCACTAATCGTATTCCGAGCTTAAAAGTCCACCAATTAGAATGCAGCATATCGTGTGTTTTACTAGTTGCGAGTTAAAAATAATCGCGTTGCCATAATTATGTAAAACGTAATAGGCGCGCGCGCGCGCGCGCGTATTTGCATGTAATATGATAGCGAGCCTTTTCAATGCACATAGCAGGCAATCCGCGGAATGACGACGTGTCCTTGCACCATACCGCGACGTCAAAATAGCGTCGTGAAATAGGATCGAGCGTGTCGTTTCGAGCGGAGGAAGTCGCACCCGCGAAAATTTTCATTACGAAGTTTTCATTCTCTTCGTATTATTAAAATTAAATAATTTTTTAAAAATAACGTAAGTATAATTAATTAGGCGATAAATAAAATGTCTTGTAAAGCTAAATTATTTAGCTGAATTATTGAAACGCGGAAAGTGCAAATGTATGACTCTGGATTAAAGAGGAAGAGATTTCGAAGAGAGATATTATTATACATCACACATTTTTCTTCATGTTTTTTTTTTTCTATAAATTGGATAATATACATCGATTAAGTCAACCTGTTGCAGGAAGAGCTGCAAGAGTCCTTGGATGACTGTCTCGTAACGCACCATTATTACGTGTCATTTAATCGATGACGCAATAGGGCGTGCACGCAATATAACGACACTTCGCGCGTCCGTGACATGTTGGCGATACAAAACAAGCAAAAATGCGACCGGAAATCTGGCGATGTCAAACGCTATCGTGCGTGAAAGAGACCGACCTCGATACGTTTCTCGTCAGGCAACACTTATCGGAGGTGTCGCGACTTCGTTTAATCTTTTCTTTATCCAGTTTATGTGAGCTCGATATCTAGCGAATGAAAAAAGAAGAGACACCTTTAATGCCCTCCCGTAATCATCGACATCATTAACGATATTTTCGGTGAAAGTTCCATAGTCACTAAATGAGTGAAAGCCCCTTAGGATTACGAAACCTGAGGCATCTCGCGCGCTGGCGGTGCTTAGATATCGAAGCATCGATTCCCCTTGTCTTCGATACCTAAGTAGACTTCTGGTCGCGCGCGAGAGACCTCCAAGCCCCGTACTTCGCTTGCGCGAGAATCGTAAAGCTCGTAAATGTCGCATATACCGTACGTTCTGCGTTTCAGTTCGAGCTGCGCCGCTGCATCGTGCGGCACGGTTTTCCCTTGATACGAGGGACTCGTTAACGTTAACGTCGCGTCGCGTGAATAAGGGAGGGAACAAGCGGAGGGAAAGTGTATCGCGGAACACCCTGTTCTACTTTCTCAAAAGTGAAGATAAAATAGGCAGAATATTTTATAATATACGAGACATTTATTCTTCGGAGCGTTGTGTCGAAGTGAGTACTCCGTTATTCGCTCGCGACGCGTGTGTACACACGTGGACGCGTGTCAGGTGACTCAATGGACGGAGTAGTTGTTAGTCGGCGTATTACTTGAGGCCTATTTAAGGTATAACGAGTTTCAGTCGTAGCAACTCACGTGTACGCAACTCGTGACATAACCGCGTACATTCATTCTTGAAAAAAAAAATTACGTCTTAAAAGACAGAGCGTGAATTTATTCTGTGAATGCATACTTCATGTTTTGAATTTATATCTCACTTGGAAAGAAAAATGTATGACGTTCTTGTGTAATAAATTTTACTGATGAACAATCGCAATACTTGTGAATAGGAAGAGTCAAATAAAAAAAAAATTGAAGAAAAAAATATATTTCACCAGTGAAATAATTTCGTTTTACAGTCTTGTGTTCGCACCACGTGAGTCAACCTTTTTGAGTTCAACCCTCCGATTTACATGCGTCTCCCCTATGCGCGATGTCTATCGCGTTTCTTGTTTTAGGGTCGCCAAGACTGCAGAGAGGGTTGTGCGCGCGATAAAGAAAGAATCGATCGCCATTGAATCCCATTGAAAATCTTTCAAACTGGGCGACAGAAAGGGAAAGCATCGAAGAGTGAGAATGGCGGACGAAGATCAGCAAAGTCAACGGCCGGCCCCCAGAAACAAAATCCTGAGTCACCTGCCGACCGCCATCAAAATAATTGAACTGGCGAGTATCATATTAATTAATTGAATAAATAAAAAAAAAAAATTGTGAAATTTTGCATCTCACGTTTTTGTTATCGAGATCCCGTAACTCTATTTTCGCGATTTAACATCTCTATTCGCATAACACTCGATGATGCATCTCATCTTCTCGAGGTTGCAATGCAAACCTCGTCTCGCGACAATACAATAGCGCGGATTGCAAGTAAACATTTTACGTAACGCTCTTAACACAATGCAGATACTGGCCATTTTTGCGATCGGTCTGGCGGTCGATCCGATGAACTCGTTCCAGCAAATGTTCAACAGGCCGCGATTCAAGCTCGACGATGCCGCCACTATTTACGTTACAGTCGCCGGCTATATCCTCATCAATGGGCTCTTCGTCATCAGCCACATGCTAGGCGATCGCGTGCCAAAAAGAACGGTAATGTCTCAGCGATATATCGCAAATCACGCTAATATTTAAATCAAAATTAGTTTAAAACTCTCTCTCTCTCTTTCTTTCTTTTTGCGACATATTTTCTGTCTTTAATTTCTTTGCAAAGAAGAGAAATATATGCGCTTGTATTTTATATACCCTTGTTCGTGCAGGGTATAAGACAAAAGATTATACGATGACTCCAAGGACATAAACTTTACAATTATGATGTTTCTAATATTTTAATAAGAAAAAAGATAAATTAATTCAAATTAATCATAGAATCTATAGATAAAATTGAAAGTTGAATATTTTTTCTTTTTTTAATAAAAAGATATTTTTACAGGAATAAATTTTGACAGGAAGAATAGTTTATTTCTATGAGTATCAAAGAAAAAAAATGATTTAGAAAATTATATATAAATATATAGTACGTAGATTGTTTTGCTACAAGTTACTTCGTCTTTTTTCTGTAAATATTCAACAGGGATTAATAGTCAATCTTTGTTATGCTAGTGCTCTCCTTGTTATGTTATCCTCATGATAAAGAACGACGCTGGTCGCAACTAGATACGCCTAGTTCATTTGTACAGCTGAGTCATTATGGACGCAGCGACGATGTATGTGTTAATTAGCGGACGCATCAAGGCCTCGTTACGCGAGGCTCGCTACATTTCTGATGTCGTCTTATACATAATAATCTTAGGAATGTCTCTCTCTCTCTCTCTCTCTCTCTCTCCGAATAAAAATCGCGCGGTGTTTATCGAGCATGTTCTAACTGTTGGATCGAATCAGTCGAGATATCAAAACCTGTGAAACATGCGAATAAAAACTTTTCAACTGTGCAAATTTCGCTATACCTTATTACGACGCATGATTGATGATACAATGCCAGGCAAGATCTTGACAAACAACCTTGAAATAATATATCTTGGCTGTGTAGTAATAAACGCGACGATAAATAATAATAAGTCACTTTTATTTTACACGCAATGTAGTTTGATCTCGAATTAATCCAATCGAGTCGCATTAATGTCAAATTTATCACACATATACATTAATTTGAAACTGAAAATAAAAAATATATTGATTCTTCCATCAACAAAATTATATAAATTTCTTAAATATTAACGATAAGAGTTATTAAAAAAGCTAGTCGTTATACGTGAAATAAATTGTGAAAAGCGTAATATATGATACATATGACACATCGCGTGTATTCATTCGTTATAGCCAGTAATTAAAAATTAAAAATAGACGACTGTTGCGTGATTCTCTTCACGCAACGAATCAAGAGCGAATTTAATCGATTATAATTAATTTATTGTTACAGCTGATAATATTCGCGTTCGTGGGCGCGATTATGCACCTGGTAGCCGGAAGCCTCATGGTCCACAATTGGCGTCATATGAACGGTTCTTCTCATCATTACGTGTACAACAACGAGATCTATGCTAGCAAGCAATACGTGGACATGCTTATATCCGCAGCCGTATTTACGTTCGTAAATGCGGTCGTATTTGTCGTTGAAATTATCGCCATAATAAAATGGTCATCGTGAATATCATGCGTAGAAGATCCGACAATCCAAAGGAGTTGAAGGACTCGCCAAAGTTACGAATAATTCGCTTCGAAGAAAGAAACAACAGATCTTAAATTTCCTTTTTTAAAGTTTATTATGATTAACTGCACCAGTTTTTCGAAATTTTGAGGAAGAAATGCTAAATCAATGTAATTTGAATATTGAGTAGGAAAAGTCCCTCAAAGAGATTTAATTAACAAATTCAAACCAAAAAAATATTGCGTATTATCACAATTTTAACGCATATTATCTGCTTCGAAGAAAAATGATAATTTTTTTTTTTTAATATTGACTTTGTAAATTGATCGACGAGCAAGATTGTATTTTAAAAATGTAATAATAGTATTATATATCGTCACCATAGTGTAGTATATAAGCAACATCGTGTATATCGTTATCGTTAGAAAAATTAGTAATAATATAATAGATTCGTAGAGATATAATTATGTAAGACAAGACTAAACGCGAAATAGCAACGACTGCGTGTAAAATCGCAATTCGAAAAAATTTATTACCATTCGAGCAAAGTATTTATTCGCGTGTGAATCCGTCCAGTAAGTTTTGTATTCAAAGAGCATTTATTTCTACAAATTATATATTTAATAAACAAATGTTAAAAAGCTTTTCTCTCTTGTAAGCAAAATAAAAAAGATATTTCTTCTCACCCATCTTATATTTTTCATTCTTTCTCATCTCTACTTATCTTCCTTAGATAAAATTCATAAATAAAAATTAAAAAAACAAATATACACGAAGTTGGTCATTCCGTGACATAACCATCTCGATCGTAGAAACAAAAATGTACGACATGTCTTCGTAACTGTCAAAAATTGTTTTAAATAAAGTTTCCTTTGCGTAGCGTTCGTTTCACGTTATATATTACGTTGATATCTGTAAAAGAATAATAATGGCAGAGAGCGAAGACAGAAAAAGCAGAATGGATAAGATAAAACCTTTTTTTCGGCTGCAGCACAAGACAAATAGATGTATATCGATTCTGATTAAGCCGCTGAGGATATTTCAATTCGTGCGTATATATCCTATTAGATTTTTGAATTACTGACATAAGAAAAAACACGTTGAAATTAAGATCGGTACGGATCGATTAATCTCGTCTCGCCCTCTAAAACCTTTCCCTCGATGACAGTTCGCGGTGTTACTACTCTTCGCATTCACGATCTATATAATCGCTATGGATCCTACGCCGATAAGCACTCTGGGCTGCATTCTCTTGATCGTCTTATCGGGTATCTACGTCTTCGTCTTGGCTGTCGAATTGATCAGCCACTTTGCCGGCAGCGCCTTGCACGTTATTCCGGTAATTTACATACCAAAGTGTTTAAAATTCTAGTTTTTTCTCAACTCTTTCGATGAAAATTAAAATCGTTTGGAAATTTAATTTAATTTTAATTTTAATTTAATTTAATTTTAATTTTAATTTTATTTATTTTTTCTTTATATAATTTATCTCTCTCGAGATGCCTGTCGGGAAAAGCCATCGAAAAACCATATCGACGAACTAGAAAAAATGAAAATAATTAATGTAATGTATATATTTCATATATATTTCCTCCATAAAAATTATTTACGCAGATGTGCTTGTTCTCCATAATCGGCCTCGCATTTTTCGCCACTGCCGGGATTTTATTAATTCTTTACAATTATATGGAACTCATGGTGCAAATGGCGACAATAATACTGTGTCTATTGGCAGCGCTATTTTTCTTGCTCGACATCACAATGGTATTCGCGTGAGTCTCGCGATTATCCCTTAATCCTTAAATCTTCGAGAGACGCGGAAGATTCCTTACGTTTTCTATACGCTTGTAGATTTTGGAAGAGAAAATGCTCCGTCTGTAAACGATGTTGCTATTACGAAGGAGCGGAATATTTGCTACGTAAAGACGAAGAACCGCTCCCACCCGATGCCAAGGTAAGTGCTCGCAGAAAAAATTCCTAAAATTCTATATTTAATCCACGATAGAGCATAAAAAAATTGATTTATTTCAATCTTGCGACGGTTTAAATTAATCAGCTATTTCGTGTCCTGATTAATGTTTCTTGAGCACAAACGTATAGATATTGAAGCACGACGTGACGACCAGTCTGAGCGACGTCAGGGTACCCGACGAATTAAAGACCGTCGCGAAGCCCGATCACTCTTACCGTAAAGTCGAATATGCTCGACGAAGAGAGTACGTCGATTCTCCTACCTGCGTCCCGTCATTATGCAATCTCAGTATCGCCCAAATCCAGACGGAACCGCGCGAAACATCCGTCGTGGAGATTCAAGTGAGCAAGATTCGCGATTCATTGATAAATATTTCATCCGTCCAAGTTTTTTACTTTACTTTATCCGAAAACAAATCTCCCTCTGAAAACTGACATTTTGATTGAAGGAGAAAAATCAAAGAACAATCAAATCGATATTTTTAATATTAATTAAATAATATTAA
>NW_021848537.1:1860346-1879350 GCF_003651465.1 Formica exsecta
AAATATTTTATAATAAATATAAAAATATTAATTAAATGTATATTATTAAAAATATTAATAAATTTAATATTTTTAATTATATACATACATACATCACTATATCGATAAGATTAATTTGCATAGTTATTATTATATTATTTTGTGTACTATCTGGGATTCATATGTGCGTGCTTTTCCCTTTCTCGCGAACGAAATCAGACCCCGAGCACGGTCGTGATAGAAACGCCGATGCAAACGTTCGCCAAATGCGAGTTTTGCCAACAATCGATGCAAAGCACCGTCACCGGCGATGCAGCCGGACAGTATGTGCCGCAATGGTCTTATCCCGCCATCGTGCAATTCGTCCGCGGAGGAACCGGCATGCCGTGCTGTCCCGGGTAATTTGTATGAGTGATTTCTTGTACGTGCAGATCCGAAGAAACGCGACCTAAATCCTTCTCCTCTCGCAGATGCAAATGCGCACCGCAGACTCAACAGCAGCAGCAGCCGCAGCCGCAGTTGCAAAGGCAATCTCGGCCGTTATCAACGTCAAAAGGTGGGGAATCGCCGGTTCGAGCGGCGCCGGGACCAAAAACTAGCAGAATATTGACGAGTGAGGCGACACCGCAGGTTACGAGTAAATCTGATATACGAAACTGTGTCAAATCCTTATCATTCAGGGTCAGAAATCTCTGGCATGATTTTATCGAGAATATCTTTCTCATTTCTTAATTATTTTGTTTGCCATCCTAGAATATATATATCGCTTTGAATAATGAATAAAACGACTCTACAAATTTTTCAAGTCGTTGAAACGGCTCGTTTTATGCATTATTTATACATATATATATATATGCGTATATGTGTATATGGATCTGATCCTGAATCTCACGGTATCACTGTGTATTGTGCATAAATGTTTATAATTATCACCAAAGATTCGAAAGACAAGATCACCGATAGTCCGACAAAAGTAACGAAGGGAACCTCTCAAACCGTCACGAGACTCACTCTCGCCTCCTTCTACGTGAAACCGGACAAGATGCAGACACCATCGAGTAACCCAGTAAATCCTGCGTACGCGCGTCGCAAATTTATCTAAAAGTTTTTGAAAATAATTACACGAGTGTTTCACTGACAATATTTAAAATAAAACAAATATAATACAATTGTCGAATAATTAAATATTGGAAATTATGATTTAAACTATGGTCCAATTAATCTCACAGATCTAAGCGAAAGGTCGACGTAACGGAGGCAAAGAGAGACGGGAATACGACAAGCCAACCCAGACAGATATTGACGGAAGATATAATCACAATGCTCGCCAAGGGCGAGGAACCCGCGTTGGTCCGAGACACGATCGTCCAGTCCCTCGTCGGGAAAACAGATAAGGAAAGCACGGAGGGAAGGAGAGAGGAGATGGTTAAAGGAGTCGAATACGATGAAAAAATTGAAAGAAGTAAAGGGGGAGGAGGAGAGGAGCGTCAAATGACAATTTATCATCAACTTATGCGCGCATCGGAAGAAGGAAGCGTGTCGAGTTTGAAGGAATCGACGACGCACACCGTAGGCACGCAAATGTAGGCGGAATATTGTCTCTCGAAGGCGACAATCGATTCAATACAAAGTTTTGCGTAGCTGAATCGACTGTAGTTTCACAGGGTGTCTACTAAAATTTTTTTTAAAAAAGATTTTCCGATTTTTCAGGTATTTTTGTTCAAAATTCCAGGTAAAAATATTTGAAAGATTTTTTGGTGCATTTTATAAAATAATTTTTTTATCGTATACGTTTTCTAATACTAAATTCTAATTAAAAATTACAATATATTGCATATATTCAATATTTTATTAAAACATTGAATATATATAAACAGAGATATATGTATATTTATAATATATTTTAAACACGTAATTCACTTGTCGATTGCTTACAATAAAAGAGCAAAATTATCAGAAAAAATTTTTAAAAAAAATTTCCTGGGTCTCAATAAAATTCCACGAGAATTCCCTGATTTCTTCAGGTACAAAAAAAAAATTGAGAAATTCCAGGTTTTTCCAGGGAGTAGACACCCCGACATTACATTTGTCTAAAGAAATGGATATAATATAATCTGGAAAAAACGATCGTTTTTCAGAAGTGAAACGCTGATGTCGTCGCTCGCCAGCAGTAGTAGAACGAAATCTAGAACATTGTTGCATTTGAAATCGAACAAGGTGGATCCAATCAGAGACGCGTAAGCAAGCGAAAACTCTCGTAAATAATACACGATAATTCGAAAATACGCTATAATATAATTATAATTAGTTTCAATTATATTATTTGTAATATCATTTAGAGATGTATCTGACGAAGATCCCGTCGCGGGACCGTCGAGGACGTTTGTGAGCTCGGCTGTTCAAAAAGTATAAAAAATATATTCTGAAAAAAATAGATTACAACAGAGTGTATCTCGCTTCTCATTCGTATTCCAGGACGAATGTGCTGAATCACCGAATCCGATCGAGCATCGGATGAACGATGATTGCTCGCACTGCAAGCGACAGGTGACTTTAAAGCGCGATGATTTCCATTATTCCGATCGTGTCTGAAAATTTATCATTCAGTTGCACATATTTTCAGAGTTTAACACCAACTTCGACAAACTGCTGCAACATTTTCAAAGACAAAAGAGGAAGATACTTCTGCGAGTTTTGCGCCCCGTCAGACAGTAAAAGGGTAAATATTTTCTCTTGTTATCAATCTCTATATATGTGTGTTATTATGATTTTTATTCCAACTTTTCGGGCGGAAAATATTTCTCTGTATGTTACAAACGTCTGGCTAAAACAGATTTACTTGTGTGAAAAATCGTGCAAACAAAATAATAAAGATATATCTAGTCAAATCGATCGTGATAAAAGCAATCTTTTTTTTCTCTTAAATTACTTGATTTGCTTTTAAAAAAGATATATGTTCTCTTTTTTCGCTTTTTATAGATAACGAGCAGGCTCGAAGTCACCGATTTGAAGAAGCTACGGTGTGCCAATTGTCGATTATCTCTTCGTGCGCGAGGCGTTAAAACTGTAAGTTGAAATTAGCCGATCTGTCAAAGATCGTCGGCGAAAATTGAAGATGATCGAAAATATTTTTCTAGTCGCAGAATATTAAACTGAAATCAGACGCTTGTCCAAAATGCGGTCAATCGCAAAGACAGACGGCGGCTTCTTCTCCTTCCTCCATGTAACGCGTCGCAATTACATACGTTGTAACAAAACTACAGATATCTCACGTCGATAGAGTAGATATTGCGAGAATCGTGACCGGAAGCGTCGATATCGTGATTGTCTTAAAAACTCATTCCTTACAATATAATAGTCATTAGGAACAGCGATAAGTAGTAAAACGTATATACGTTCTTTTTTTTCGCGCGAAGAAGAATAGGAGCACGAGAGAAAGAGATCGCGTTGTTGATTATTAACTGTAACTTAATGTTAGATAATATTATCGGGAGAATACATGATTCGTACCTTCTTTGTAACATGATACCAATTTCTGCCCTGGCGCGTGTACTTGTAATCCATCATTTTTACCTTCATCTTTTTTATAATTGCGCAGTCTTGTATTGTTAAAATATATAGCGCGATTTCGAATGATATTGCATAATTGTTTTGTTTTTTTTTCTGATAACGCGTTCTCCAGAACTTTCTTCTCGCCCCGAGCGCGCGACGATAAAAAATAAAAATATAACGATAAAAAATCTGAGGTCTTTTAAAAATCATGCGATTATTAGAATATTCGGATTGGCTCCTATTTTATCTGTAAATAAGTATAGTAAGTACGTTCGCGGCGACGCGAAGGTGAAAACTTAATCCGGTATAAATCTTCTCGTTTTGCAAACGAGATCATGCGATTACGCATCGATCGTAAAAAAATAAATCTATGCCAACGATTATACGTGGTTTCAAAGATGTTACTACTAGATTGCATCGTTAAAATGCTATAAAACGAGCGAGTTATATAAGCTAAAGGAACTAGATTGAGCTTTTAGTAACGCTTACGCGTAAAAAAGATCCTTAACACTACCTATACGCGAGTCTTTGGCAGCATCGATGGCAATATCGATAATAAAAAAAAAAAAAAAGAGAGAAATATCCTAATATAATTATCCCTCATTAGAGTACGTGAAATAAAACGTAAAAACGCCATCTTTGGTATCCGATCGCCGTCATTTTCTAAAATCTGCGTAAAGCAATCTTCGAAAGAAAAAAAAATGAAAAAAAAAAGAAGACAGAAGGAAGATAAAATCCTTATCACCAAGCGCGACCGGTTGTCGTCTGCTTCAAGATCGGTCTGGGACGTTTGTCGTCGTTGCCGTTCATCGCGTCGAACGAGACGAAGCACGGTGTCGTCCCGCCGTTCTCCGACGCGTAGATCGGCAAAAAATTCAACATGATGTTCGGCGAGTAATTCTGAACGTAACCGGACGTATTAAAATCGGCAGCGGTGTCCGCAGTTTCCGCAGGCTTCCCTGGAACTCTCTCGCGCCGGAATTCGCCGTCCATGAGATCTTTATCTATCGCGATCGATCCCATCTGGTTGCCGTTATACAAGAATGATCGACGATCGCAACCTGCGAGCAAAGACACGCGCGCCTGCTCCTCGGGAATATTATTGACGAACGAGGATTGCGGATAAGTTACGATCGCATTCTTCGGACACAGGTAATTCTGAGGCTGCACCAGGACGTAGCACGACGGGCGATTCTGATGATACTGCATGCTCTGATACCGAACGGCATCGGCGACGATCAGCTGATTCTGGTCGATCGTCTTGCCGAAAGAGCGAGAGGGATAGCGATGATAATTGGGAACGCTTCTATTGAAAGACGGTGTCGTCTTCGGCAACGAATATTTCGCGTTGTTCTTCCAGTCGCAACGTGCAGATTCATACGTTGTATTCGGCGATTCCTTGGAGCTGCCGGAGTTGGCGGGCGAGCCGGGCAATTGGGAGACTAGATTGGAGTTCCACATGTCAAAATTGCGGAAGCTATCTACCGCGTCGATATCGCTCTTCTGGCGTGTCTGTTGATCTTTGACGATGTCCAGCATCTGCACGTTGTCATTGATGTCCGTCAGCATCTCCGTGTTTTTGTCGCGCGACGAGAAATCGTCCAGGGTCGCCGACATGGTTAGCATGGTGGCGTAACGGGTGCTGTTGTAGTTGCGAATAGATTTGACGGGGGGGTTGTCATGATCGTTGTTACTCGTACCGCCGAGCGATGACGGCGGGCAGATTGGCGGAAGTTGCTTCTGGCAGCGAGCATTAAACTCGCTCTGCATTGGAACCGACGATAACATAGTCGTCTTCTTATTGTTACATTGTAGATACTTTCGAATAATGTGCACGTCGCCCTTATCGTCTACCGTGCCACGATCTTCGTACTGATAATAAGGAATATGCAAAGTTCGGAGGGAGAATAATTAGATTTTGTCCGGACGATGACGTAGGTCTGGTTGCACCGACGTTTATCAATATTAATCTCGAAATGAAAAGTCCCCAAAAAATTTCAAAAAAATATCTCTAATAAAAAATGTCTGAAAGACATTAAAATCTTTTTTGGATTTTCTTTTTAAATATATTGTAAATTTTTGTGTATATTGCTTTGTTTAATATTCTAGCCAGACAACACAAGATATCAAATATATTACTTTTTTTATTACGTTTATAAAATAAGGTAATAAATATAACACGGAAAGAGAGCTAATTTTAAGTTAATTGATATTCACTGTCGATGCAAACCAACCATATCGTTGTAAGTAGTTTTCAGAATACGAAGAGAGTTTTCAAGTATCACGAGAGAACAGTTTGTCAAATGTTATATATTTCTTTTGTTGCAGATGATATTATAATGTAATGTCATATTGGAATGTGTATTTTATTGTTTCTTTAAACTTATGATAATTAGCTGAAAAGTATAAATTCCTTAAACAACCTTATTTAATTTTTTAGATTCCTTGTAAAGGAGTTAAATAAGCAATGTTGAAATTTGTGTAAAAAAATGTATTTTAATATATTTTTCATTAGATAATAATTAATTATATTTTTTATATAACTTGAGGTCTTTATACTAAGATCTTACGTCTTAAGAAGACGTTTCAAATAATCTTCGTGGACCAGATAACATGTTTTCGAAATGTCATGCGTAAATCGATAAGAGATGTGGCAATATAAACACGTTGTAAATTGTTTCATAATCCTCTCGCAAAGCTCATTGCCGTATATTTATTTGTCATAGATAAGTGAAGAAAAAATATTTTTCTATCCAAAAATATTTATATTATTTATATATTATTTATTTGTTATTTCTTGTATTTATATTTTTCATAAATCTTTCATTTATAAAGAATTCCAGAGAACGATTTCAAAGACGAATCGCGTCTTAGAACTTTTATAAATCGCGGTATCTAATTTCGATCAGATATAAATATAGTTTTAATCATTTCGTGTAGAGTTCACTTTTATATAATAAATACTCTTCACGAGAGCCGAAAAACGCAAGATTCAAATATAATATTAACGTTATATTCGCAGGAGATATAACGTCGATAATACAACACAAACGAATGTACCGGTGAATCGTAATTTATCGCACATACCATCTCAGCCTTAGCCAGGTAGATCCAGAGCTTGCGCCACGTGCTGAATTTATTCTGATCACTGAAATTGTACCGCATCTCCTTGGAGGCGTACCGAGTCGATAAAGGACTGCGATAATCGTAATAATCGTTGCTCTGTACTTTCGAAACGCTCATTGTGTAATCGAGAGAATATTCCACGGAAAAGAACTGACCGGCGCGACCGCATGAATGAAACTACTCAACGCGTACGCCGATCAGCTGATGCGATCGATATCGCCGAGTCTGCCCGAATCCGGCCGAGCCGAATGACATAATGAGCGCCTCGTGACGAAAAACACGCGAAACCACTTCAAACGAGCCGCTAAATTCCGTCGATAATGCAGCACAATTTGTCTTGAAATTTTTTATTTTCCATTATTCGATGCAGTAACAGGTGTTCATTCATCAACACACGCAAACCAACTTTTTAGCTACGGGCTTTTTTAGATAAGGATATATAAAAGTTTAGTCTAAGGTTGCATTAAAAATAATTGTATCTTAAATATTTGTTTTACATTGGCTTTCTAAATCCGTATTAATTACACACATCCCAATATGACATAATAATTAAATTTAAAAAACGAGATTTGTAAATCTTATAAACATTAAATGAATAAATAAATATGTATAATTTTTGTGAAATCTCTCATTTTCATGAATATATCGAAAAATTATAATTGTTACTGACTCTCTTCGTTTATTTTCGATTTCAATTGAAGCAATGCTGTACAAAAGATTTGTTTTTAAAAAAAATATATAATTTTAAGAAAGTTAATAAAATCATTATCTAAAAAAAATATATTATGTGCATGAATTTTTAAGAATAATTATTAATTTTTCTGAATAAAATAAAATTACCGAAAGTAGAGTTGCAATCCATTAGATTAGATTTCATTGCTTCAATTTTAATCGTTGAAATCTGATGTGTTCGCGGGGGAAAAGAGGAAAAAATAAAAATTTTCTACTTACCACATTAGAAGGATTCCAGTCGACACGCGCCCATTCCACGTGTACCTCGTTACACTTGAAGAGTTTTTCGGGTCTCAATTTTCGTCTTGCCAAGGCTGCATTGCGATGCGATTTAAAGGAGACTATAGCATAGGCCGCGTCGTGATTCGGAAATCGATAAATAGACACGTACTCGATATCCCATGCCGATGCATATATCACCTGGCCACATCGAAAAGAAAGAGTCAAATATTTTAAAAATCAGAAATGAACAAACCAAAAAAGCCAAGGAAAAATATATTCGTTTTAAATTGTTAAGAGCTATCAGTGTAATAATTAAAATAGTATTTAACGCGAGAAAAAGATAACAAAAATAGATAAAAAGAAAATACAAGTTTTAATAAATTGCAACTTAAATAAAAAATATAACGTAAATGTAAAAAAAACAAAAAAAAACAAAAAAAAACAAAAAAAAAACAAAAGATACTTACTCTGACAACCTCCTCCGACGCGATGAACCACGGCAACGGGCCGATGTAGAGCTTGCACTTGTTTACGCTCGCCAGGACTCGTATCTTCTTGCCCGGCGAGATCTCGTACTGATCTAACTGCGCGATCGCGCGTCCCGCGTCCTCCGGATTCGTGTACATGATAAAGCAGTAGCCCCTCGTCAACTCGGCCATGTCCACCATCAGTCGTATCTGAAATACCTCGCCGATCGTCTTGAACAAGGGATACAGGGTGTCCTCGTAGATCGTCTTCGGGATACGGCCGACGAAGATCTCGCAATCGATACCGGGGGTCGGGCCGGTCCATCGAAACGGCTGGATGCTGAGGATCCTCTGTCCGTTGATCTGGGTGGAGGCCAGCTTGTATTCGTGCAGAAGCCGTAGAACGTTTCTGTGCGTTTGCAATTGCCGACGTAACGCGGGACACATGAGCGAGCTCTTTGGATTATTCTCGCCTCCTGCACGTTATTAAAGATATACAGATGTTAGATTAAAAGATTACGAAGTGAGATAAGTTTTGTGAAAAACAAGATATATCTTTTGTGATTTTCGTTTCAAAAGAAATCTAATAAAGAACGCGATCTAGATATAAATATATATATAACATAATTATCTTCGAAAATATTTTAATATTAATTTAGAGAGAGAGGGGGGGGGGAGAGAGAGAGAAACAATAATTGATAATATTTGTCGTTTCGATTGAGAAAAGAACAAAAGCTTTTCCAATAATTATTGAAATAATTTTTCAATAAAAGCTTTCAATAATAATTGGCAATAATAATAATATCAATAATAATCGCAATTATTATTGGCATTAGATTAATTATAGTGAATCTCTGGATTGTTTCACAGTATAATATATGTTTGCGATGTAAAATTACAATGTTTCGAAAGACATAAATGCAATTTAAGATGAAAAATTGCTTTAATAACTCTATATATAATCTTAATCGAATATCAATTGACCTATCCAAGAAAATGTATACAGTTACATTCTTGTTTGTATACATGATACAAATAATAAAGACTGGGTAACTGTATCCATGGCGAAGCATTGTTCGAAATAACATACACACATACACATTCTCTCTCCCTCTTTCATCTTTCGCCGCGCACGTACCATTCCGGAAGAGAAACACGTGAAAGAAGAGACGCAGAATATTTTTAGTTGGCGCGACGTCACGCGCGCGTGTCATGTGTGTGTAATTCGAGTGTATTGAAATGTGCGTTCTACGCAATAAGAAAGAAAAGAAGAGAGAACAAAGCATGTCTCGACTTACCACCGTTGCCGAAATTTTCCAGCTCCAGGGACGTCTCCTCTTCCGCGATATCCACCCTGCTCTCATCATCGGACACGGGATAATGCGACCACAGGACGGATTCCTCGCTCCTCGAGTTTTTCATACTCTCGATCTCGCGCTTGTTCTCTTTGTTGCCGCCGCTTTTCCTCCGATTATTCCCTCGTCGACCGCCCTTTGATTTATTGCTCTCCATCACGCGCGATCTCCCGATCAATAAATCGATATCAGCTGATTCAAAATGACTTTTCGCGAGCGGTCATAAGAATAATATATATACACATTTATATATGCATTATGCATGTGATATTATCATTTATATGTGTATAAAAACATATATATATATATGCATAATATATTTTCTTATGTATAGAGTCTATTGCGGGTCCAGCACTCGAGAATCGATCTATTGACGCGACGCGACACGAGATGAACTTTGATGCTACCGGCGAGGAGAACAGCCGGGTTGTGCTCGCTCATCGCGAGAAAGGACAAGGATTTTGGATGTCCGTCAGGATTGGCGGACAATTTGACGTGGAAGGGATGATAGGTTTGCGTCTCTCTCGTCCATACACGTTGCATTTCTCCTCCTTCAGACCAGACGAACGAGACGTGAAATGAACAATTTTACTCGGCTCGATTTTCGTCTGTTGATCATCCGCCGAGACGGAGGATTTATAGCCGGCATCTGTCAAACAATTGATCTTATCGCGTGCCACGCTCGGTGACTTGATATCGATCGCATGTTGCGTTACGCGTACTTTTACATTTCTTGTAGTACGCATCCGTAAGATCAAAAAGTTAATGACGTATGGTTTTTTAAAAATTGTTTTTAAAAACATAAAAAATAATTTTCTTATTTTATTTAATTTTGATAATATTTTATTTAATTTGATAATTGGAATTTATCATAATCTTATTTTGTTTTCAACTGCTTAGTTTTATTTTGTATTTTAATTTATATAAAGCATCCATTTTTATTCGGAAGGATATCTTTCTTATTTTCTCTTGCGATGCTATAAATAAAATTTGTATTTGTATTCAAACAATTCTATACTTGTATGTCGCTTGATTTTCTAATTTTCAAAAAAATTGAGAATTATCGAGAGATTTATAGCGTTTTCGAATGAACAAATTCGATCGCTCTGAGAGCGATTAATGACGTCATAAACTTCGTTTTGAGTTACTAGAGATGTTTGAATATTAGATTAATCGATGAAATACTCTTTAATAGATTAATCAAGGCAAAAAAATCTTGTGCTTTAAAATCAAAGTAACTTCAAACGGAATGTACTTTATATTATTTATATTATATTATTAATATTATTGATAATATTAATATTAATAATATTAATATTAATCAGATTCAAAACCCATTTTCAGTCGAACATATATTCATGGCAAATTGAGTTTAATCGGTATGAATAAGAAAACGCTATGAGATTACTCTCTTGTCTTCTCAAGAGACGTCGAGAAATCGGATATACATAACAAGTAATGAGATTTAACATGTGTTGCGAACGGGTTCAAGGTACGAGGAGAGCGCGACGACGAGCTTCTCCGTGACACATATCTGCGGGTTCGCATCGTCCTGCGCCATTGCACCGTGTGTGATAATAGCATTGTTATTTGTCGTTCGCATGCAGACAAGTCCTTATTACATGACACACGCGGTTCCGCCAACCTGTATGCGAGCAACTCCACCTTCGCTATATCTTCTCATGTCAGTCGTCGCTCGGGCGCGTCGCGACGCGAAGCTTCGTTTTGCGATTCCGTCGTAACATCCTGCCGCAAGTGATAACGCAACTACTTTTCATTATCGAGTAGCTATCAGTAGAACGTTTAACGTAGTGTAGCGATACCGTTCAAAGCGACATAAATATAAAAATTTTTTTTATTTAAAAAAGAAACACTTATCACATTCATAGACAGTTTCGAGAAAATAAAAAAACGTGTGCTGTGTTTTTTCGCTGCATTTTTCGAGAATACTGATGATTAATTTGCAAATAATTTCTAAAGAATTAATGTTGCATAAAAGATTTTATTTTTCTTTTATTCAAATTTTATTTATTTCAAATATAAGATATTTTTTCTTGAATATTGTATGAACCGAAATTTATAATTAAAATATTTATTTTACGTATGGAAAAAACAGCTTAAGTAGATTGCTTTCGTTTGTCAAAAATTTGTTAATTTTCGTAAATATTTATAAATTATGATATATTGTATACATATAATACTGTAAAAAAAAAACACTAAACATATTCTATTAGACTACATGATTTTTTCTTTTTAATATTATTATTAAATTGTAAATTTTTATGGCAAGATTTTAAAACTTATATTGTTCTGTAATGTAAGAAAGGTTCATCACTTTTTCTATTTTGACCTGGAAATGACTACAATTCTTTGGCTCGGAGCCAAGGATGTCTTCGTGAAAGGAACAAAAGCTAATTATTAATGCGAATAGCGATTTTTCAAAAGTAAACGAGGACGGTTTGTTAATAGCTTAAGAGTTCACGTAATGCTTCGCCGAAAAGGGACGAGACTTTCGCAAACGACCGTTCATTCCTCGTTCCTTTAGTCGTTCGTCTTTGGAATCGCATATCTTTAGTGATAGCATCATGTGGAACCGCAAGGTCTTCATCAGAATAATCGAAGTGGTATGTAAATGAATATTTCTCGAGCTTCTTTATTAAAAAAAAAAAAAAAGGAAAATCAGTTTCAAGATTAATGCATACGATATTACGACTGGACCGTCGAGATATGTTTATCATAGTTGACTTTGAGGTTCGCTAAAAATCGGAAGCAATATAATTTTATATAGTGTGTTCTCTTTTTACTTCCGTTTTTAAAAAGAAACAGAGAATCACGAGATCAGAATCAAGTTACGAGAGAAATTTATAGTCTAACGTCTAACACATTTATAGTCCCATGAAATGAAAATTATCTCTAAGTATATTAATACATATAGTATACTAACGATAATTATTAATTAACACAAGATATTTACGATATCAAATTATCATGATGTTAGCTTAGAGATCTTAATTATATTTATATTTAAATTAAATTCATATAAAAAAAACTAGATACCAAAGAAATTGATTAAAATATCTTCTCTAAATAAATATTTAAAACGATGTTAGCTGAAAAAGGAGACTAAAAATGATGATTAATATAAAACATGAAAAAAATTGTCCACAATTGCAGCTCTTATGCGTCGCTTGTGTCGTGGCACTCAGGGTGACGGACGATGAGAGTCGAAGGGTGTTTCACTACTTGAGGAATCGTAGCCGGGAGTGGTCACTGTTGAACAACGTGACATGGGGCAGCATAGGTAGCATATTATTCGTGATTCACCTACATGTACAGAGATCCTGCGTGATTCGCGTCTAAGAATGGACTCTCTTAATATACTCATTTCCTGGTTTCCGCGAATTTAGGAGCTGCTCTCGCAACGGCGACCTGCGGCGGATACATCATCATAACGACTGGTCTCTTGATCGCCGCGGCTACCGGGGAGCTCCGCGGTCGGAAGACGGTAATAATTGCTTTCTTTTTCTCATACGGCTAAGGAATACACGTCGTAGGTGCGTTTCGTAACCAGCCGTCAATGTACGTCGACAATAATATGAAACCTATGGTAGGGATACATGCGTGGCGTAGACTCTCGATCTTACGGTGAGATTAGAAGAGTAGCCAGGTAGATGATGGAAACAAATTATCAAAAATAATTCGAGTCGACGAATTCGTTGTTTTCTCGATTGTTAGACGATGTGACGCGTCGATATATCTCTAAAAAAAAAATGACAGTTGACTTGAACTCTCCTGGAAACGAGATATATTAAAAGATAGGAGAACCGTTGAATTTTTACGTGGTACATATTATCTTAAATCTCATCTCGTCGGCGAGAATAGCCTTCCTTCCTTCCTTCTTGCTGCGAGGAGTCCGTCCGGAGAGAAGCTTCACGTAACGGATATGGCGGGAGGATTTATTTCGACGCGTCGAGATTATTCCCAGGCGCTTTTAATTTATTCCGAGGTTGGTCGCGAGTGAAAATACGCAGCGCGTAAATCTCGATAGCGAGGAGAGAGAAACGGTGGCGTGAGAAAATCGGTAGCGCGACGCGATGTCATTGAGGGGCCAAGGATAATAATGTTCTCCTTTAATGCGGACTTTTGCGCACGTGATCGCAGCCTTGGTCAATCGAGACACGTAATGTAAATCATTTAATGACTCATAACTGAGGCTGGGCCGATCTCGAGCGATTTGCATCGCGTTAGCTGTCGATCTTTCCAGTGTTTTCTAAGAAAATTCCATGTCCGTCGAAAATAGGCGCGTTTTTCCTTGATAACATATCATCTATAATACCGATTTTATTGCCGTAAAGACTCGCTTTCCGTTTGAAGATTCTTGCATTATAATAAATTTCCACATATAATTAATCGATTATGCAAAGCGATAAATAGATTCCATTCAAATGAGAACATTATCAAGTTTGATTAAAATTCAGGAATTTTTCCTGCTCGGACTGGGCGTGATCCTCTTCGGGATAGTCGGCGCCTTGTCGTTGGCGTCTATCGACAGCGTCCCCGAGGATCTGGTTGACAATGCTGCAGTCCTGGGAGCGCTGTGTCTGCTCACAGCGTTGGTATTCATCGGGGATTTACTGATGAGCCCACCTCGCAAGAAGGATAAGCAGGATGAGGCGCGAATTCTGGAAAAAGATTTAGGTGAGCTAATATTAATTAAATCTCGGAAGAGATTCACTCGATTCGTATCCATTCAATTCACCTGCATATAAGCAAGAGAAGATTTTATTATATTAAATATCAAATTTATTTATTTATTATTATATTTAAATATTAAATAGAGATCTTTCCGCAAAGTTCTCTCTGTTTGTCGAGAATTTTTCTCGATGCAACAAAAATGTGCCGCGAGTAATTAATTAAATTTTATTTATCTCTATTATTTATTATTCATAATTCTAATTTTTTTTTAATGAATCTATCCGAAAAATACTGCAGGCAAGCGGCAAGTAACGCCAGTGGTGACCAGTGAGGATACGAAATCGAAACCCAAATCGGCCGTCGTGAAAATTCCCGATGACGAGGTCGGTCGCGCGAACGACGCTTTCCAGAAGACGGAGGATCGTCACGTCGAAGCAGCGAGATCCCAGCGGGAATCGTCGGTGGTTCGTTCGCAGGATGACTCTCGGGACGATCGGGAATTTCGCGGCGATCAGGAACCGAGAGAACGAGCGCAGAATTTCGAAAACGGCCGAGTTCTACGGGACTCGAAGCGATATCGCGAGACCGACATCGCGCCCGAATCCGATCGTAGGTTCGACGAGTCCAGGATAATGTACAAGAGCCGGGACATTTATCAGCGACCAATCGACGAGATCGACACCCCTCGCTTTCCCATGGAACACGAGAAGGGAGATCCGATGTTCGCGAAAATCGTCAATCCCAGCGTGAAGATCATGAGGATCGAGCGAGACGTCGAGGAGGCGCTTGACAGCTACAGGTGATTTCTTGTGTCGACTCGGAATCCGTCGCGTCATCCTGGCTCGGAAATTTTTATTTAAGTATCGGCGATGCCTACTTAACAACCATCTTATTATGTCGTCAGAAGCAGGAAAGCGCACGCGAACGATTCTTGAGTCATACGAATGATTCGACACACTGACAATTTAATTTCCAAGGTATAAATCGGTTTTCAAATCTTTTTCTATTTTTATTCAAAAAAATTGTTTATTTACGGACGCACGAAAGATTTAATCCTCGAAGAGAGATTTCATTCTTGAAATTATAATCGAATCATTGGCAATCACATCTTTTTCCTTTCGTTCATTTTTTTTAATATCCATAATTAGGGACTAAAAAAAGATTACCTTAGTCAGAATTAATATCGAAATGGAGAGTCATTCTCGTCGCGGACGTGAGTTGCAAGAATCGCTGGCAAAGACATTTCCTCGTTTCTGACGTTTATGATTCACGATTCCTGACGCATCTCTCGTGTCGCCGATACTTGAATATAATTTCATTTGAACGCGAATTCAGGTATTCGGACAACAGCCAATACGACAACGTGCCCGTCAGAATGCGCGGTCCGTTATCCGGGATCTTGAAGGCTCATCATCGCGACGTGTCCTTCAACGTGCCACCTCCGCCCAAGGAATATCGATCCGGGGAACGGGAAAGATCCAAGGACGAGATCGAGATGCTGGAGGAGTATCTCGGCGCGCTGAGAACCACCGGGACGCAAACTCCGAGGATGCCGTCGTCGCCGACCGATCCGGGATACGTCCGGCACACTGCAAGTAACTGGCCGCATGACTTTAAGTCGAGCACTCCAAGACCTAGCCCCGATCGCAGAGTTTAATCCTTTCATGACCGCTCTTGATACATTTTTTCTAATCATGTGATCGACTAGTTCATATAATATATATAGGAACATAAGTTTCTTTTTTCGTGTAAAGTAATCGATTTTAATCGACTCTCTTCAAAAAACTCACTAATCTTGTCACTTTTATATTTCACTCTTCAAACATCTCATCAAACTTTTTCACGGATAATTTAGCCATGAAAGGATTAAAAAGTAATTAATATATAATATATAATATATACAACCGTATCTCGTATACTTGATATCTTGTAAGATTTAGACTTAATTGTCGTGTACACGAGATGCAAGAAGTAGCGTTTATACTTGAATAGCATTTACAACAGTGAAATAAATAGGAGGGATATTATACACGGAACTGTAATGACTTTTGCATTATAATTTGTATCTATCCCTTTAGAAAAAGATATTGCAGACGTGCGATGTAGTGGAATAATGGAGGTAAAAAGAAAACGACAATGCATTTTTTTATACATACAAATTTCAATATAAAGTTGATACGTCCGTTCATTGTACTCTTATATATCCATACGTACACGATTATTATTAATAATCTTCTGACGATAAACATATGATTGTGTGGTTAGTCTCCAGTATAGTCGTCAGACGTGTGTTAATATCAGCGTTAATATTACGCCGCGGAATGAAAATCTCTGTTCGCGTATCCTTGTTTGCTCTTATATGTTTTTTTTTTCTTTTTTAAACAATATAAATAAATGCTGTACACACATACACACAAGTCCATATTTTTCGACTTATATCTCCGTTTAACATAGACGGTTTAGATACTTGAGCATTCCGTTCCTTTCACGATCCTTCCTTCCAGCGAGTCCTACGAATATCCATCCCGTTATCCATCCCGGGTCATTATCTGTGGGGCTCCGGATCTACCCTACCTGGTATCCTATGTAGTTCGTAAACACACTCTAAAAAGGTTGGTATTCTTTATACACGAATCATATCGTTAAGAACAGTACCGCGATATGTAAATTATTCGGCGGGCTTCAGCTACGATATCCTCATGCTACATCGATTGAGGGCTTAATCCGATTGCAATTATGACCCCGTAGATTAATTAATCCGGATATCAAGTATCGGTCGCGAAGGAAGGACCGTCGTCGCGAAGGTGCGCTTATCTCATGCCGAGTCCGACGCCGACATTCTGACCGTTGGACGTTCTCTGTTCCATGGTGATGTATTGCTTGATAAGGCGGGAGATTTCGTGCGCCTGCTCCGTCTGCAGCCTGGTGATACGCTGCTGCATCAGATTGCCGCATTTCATGTCGAGGTAGAGCGCGCCCTCCTCGGACTTGACCTTCCTGGTGGAGATCACCTCAGAGTAGGGATAATGGTACAGTGTTTCCTGAAATAATTACACGTAGAGAAAAAAAGAGAGGAAAACGCTGTTGGGAAGAGAAAGTCTCTCTCGAAAGTAACTCACGTGCGTGAGTAAATCGATGAAATGCACTCCGTGTCGATTCAGAGCGAGGATGTGATCGGCGCCCTTTTCCTTGCCCTCGGGTACTCGCTTTACCGCGAAGAAGCTCGAGCCGAAAAGCGGCCACTTGGACAATATTTCTAAAAATAAGAAAAATATATATTTATGTATAGTTTTTAATCCCATGACAATTTTCTAAACTTTTATCGCTCTTGACTGTTTGTCAGGGAGAAACTTTTTTTTCACCTTTATTCGTGCACGTGTAAGATATAATTTGTGTGAAATACAAAATAGTGTTACGTATAAAACGCTATTATTTTTGTCGCGAAAATGACTCGACTTACCGAGCACCTGTGCCTTGCAAACAGCCGCCGAGGAGTGCTGAACGTTGTTCCAAGCCTGCTGGACCATATTGGACCATTGTTGCGGCCTAGGTTCCCTCAAGCTGAGCGCCGGTTTCGGCAGCAGGTACTTAATCTCCTTCGTCGCAGGCTCGTGCGCCATGTCAGCTGCTCTGTGCAGCAGTGCCGCTATTTGCGCCATGTCATACTATGAAACACGCTCGTCATCAGTTAATCATTCTTCACTTTAGTGAAACTCTCTCTCTCTCTCTCTTAAGCAGATGTCGCGTTTTATACTTACAATAATTTCCTGAGGTAAATGTTCTCCGGATATAACTAGCAGAAGTCCTTCCAGATAATCGGGAGCGATTTGATTAAAGACGACTTCTATGTACAACGGTGCATCGAGTCGCAGAGGATAGTACCAGACAGATCTAGAAAAATTTTTAAGAAACGTTTTCGTGAATTTTGTGTGATATAATAAATTTGCAATTTCTGTCAAACCGATCTTCATCTTTCTAATAACGATCTCGAGTGCTTAAGATATATTATATATAATTATAATAATTATAATACTAATTACTTATTATACTAATATAACAATAATCGTACTATTTTAAATAAACTGGTGAGTATTTCGCATTAAATCTCTACAAAAAGAGGTTATGTTTTCTCTTATAGATATCGCGCATGTTTGAAAACTGTTTAGAAAACAATCTTTTACGTTTTTCATATATATTTTATATTAAAATATATCAGAAGAAAGTATAAAAAAAATGTTTGATATTAACAATATAAATTTATTTTATGTCAAAATCTCGTATGGTTTAATTTTAAAGAACGTCAAAATATAATTTTTAAGAGCCGTGCGATTTTGAAAGAATAATATTCTTAATAAAATAAGAAATTCACCTAAAATTCACCCCTTTAAAATAATTCCTGTTTTAGATATATTTTCGTGTCTTGAAAATAACGGAAATATTTAAAGAGATGTTTAGAGAAATATATAAAAAGAAAAATGATATGTTTCATACAAAACGAATCATATATAAAAAATATAATATTAAATATAATTAAATATAATTAAATTATAAATTAAATATAATTAAATTATAATACAACGATGGAACAAATACGTGACTGCGAATATACCTGCAGAATATTAAGTAGAACACTTGGTGGTTCTTTTGAAGCTCTGTGGTCACGTCCAAGACGTACTCGTCTCTGGCGAGCGGCATGGTGAACGCGTCACCATCGACAATGCAGTACAATGAGAACTCGTCCATCTCATGCGGACTTCTCACCGAGATGACGTTGCACATCTCCTCAATAACGTCCTGGACGACGGTCGTGCATTTCGTGTTAATGACCCGTTCGGTGCCACCGGGCAGCCGGTAGATCTGCCTCTTCGCATTCCTG
>NW_021848537.1:1880347-1881330 GCF_003651465.1 Formica exsecta
ATTCCTGCCCGCGCTGATCGCCATGATCTCCTCCACGCTCGGCACATTCTTACGACCACCGTACTTGACCGTCTTCCGGAGATTCTGCAGACAGACCATCGCGGTGCCGTGATAGGCGCGACGCTTGTCGTACGCCGCTGTCTCGAGGTACTTGGTCAGGTACGGCCTGAGATTCTCGCTGCACGTGAAATAGGCGGCGACGATGCTGAAGATTCGCCAGCCACGCTGACAACTCTCCGGATTCGGGCTCTTGTTATTGGTGGTCTGCTTCATCAACTGGCAGTAAACCTCGTCTCGGAGCTGCTCGTGCTTGTGACAGTGCTGCGAATACCCCACGAAACAATTAACTAGCGAATATTGAAATTAGCAACAACACAGATGACAATAAAGTGTAAAAAATACTTGTATTTAATTATTTTCATCATCTTTTTCGAAGGATTTTAACTATAAATTCATGAATAAAGTTATAATAATACATGAAAATGATTGATATGTGATAGAAATATATACGAAACGTTATGCATTCTAGACAATGAAATCAGAAAAAAATATTCTGATACAAACTTACCATGAGGATGGTGTAAACGCATTTGACTTCACTGGTCTCGGGCGGCAACGGTTGGTCGCCCATGTACCTCATCAGGCACAGGAAGCACTCGATGGCCAGGACACTCAAGTCCGTCTCCAGCCTAAGCAGGCTCTGTTCGATGGGCACGGTGGAGTACTTGACAAGATCCACCTGTTCCTTCCAAGTCCACTCGGTACCATCCGGCTGGCCTTTACTCTTCTTGCTCTTCTTCTTGCTCTTCAGTGACTCGATCACCTTAAGGGACCCGCTGATCGATCCATCCGCGGTCTTCAACATCTCGAACCTATCGAATTCGAGATGTTCAATCCTCCCGTTTGCTTGCACGCGCGCGCGTTAAGTAGCGCGACCATATCGTTCTCCAACGCGAGTACGACGGAATGAGAAGCGATAGTAG
>NW_021848537.1:1881670-1896923 GCF_003651465.1 Formica exsecta
AGGGAAAGGACATTACGTGGTGCACGATATGATGTCGGATCGATATCTCGCACCGGCCGCGTTATGCTTTCTCAACACGATTCGCTTGCGTAACACCGTTAATAATAATGTTTCGCATTAATTTCCCTGCAATTCGCGCGTGCTCTTGATATCAGCCGGAATTGAGAAAGGAAGATCTCATTTTAATTAGCTCGCTTCCCCGCAATTTTTTGACGTTTATCATCAGAGAGGGCAATTATTTCCGGTTGTAAATAATCACCTTAAAAAGTTTAATTTCCAAAGAATTATTTCGTATTTAATTAATTAATATTTAATAAAACTTTGATATATAGACTCTCTCGCAATTCGATTTAAATTTCGACAATACTTAATCGCTCTAAAATCTACAATAAATTAAATCGCTTTAATTTACGAGTGCACGGGGCGTAAATTAATATCATTTTGGAATTTGATTTACAACTTACTTTTCTGTGCTTTGACGGAAGTTTAGCATAGCGTATTGCAACAGGGAGTGCTTGCCATCGTTGATCGAGACGGGTCCGCTTTCGTAGATGCTGTCCTCCTGGAGCCTGACGTTGTCGTCCTGCTGTCGCCATTCCTGGCTCGGGCTTAGTAGCTGGTTTTGCAGGTTTTTCTGATGATTCGCTTGGTTGACAGCTGACACGTGGTTGGGCACGCGACCGATCGATACGTGATTCTCATGCTCGGAGATTACGTGATTGGCATGATTGTGAGACTGGATGTGATTCACGTGATTCGCTTGCGCCTGGATAGTCTTCGTCATTTGGGATACGTGATTCTCGTGATGATTAACCTTCTGGAGCGGCTTCTGATCGATCTGCAAATCAAGTATATAATTATAATATAATATCAATTTTTATATCGGTAACGATATAAAATTTATAATATAAATTTATATATATTTTTATTTTATTTTTATTTATAATATAAATTTATATATATTTTTATTTTATTTTTATTTATAATATAAATTTAAATAAAATTCATATCAAAATCTTAATTTTCTAAGAAAAGTTTTCAAATTTATTATTCATTTTGTAAAAAGATGTAATAAATTCACATAAATTTGCGAGATAAAGTTTCAACCTTTAATGCATTACTGTTTTTTTTTTTTCACGTTTATTATTTCGTTCATATATATTTTATGTATCGATGATAGATTATATTTCGTAAAAGTTTCCAAGGAGACGTCAATTTATCTCCTTTAATCGCTCAAGCCGCGCGTGTATCGCGAAAGCGATCTCATTTACGAGCCGGTAAACAGATCCATTTTCCGCGCTTCTCTATTTCCCTCAATTTTCCTCCTGGCGCTATCGCGCGATTCGCATCGCTCGTAGCATCGATCTTAGCACGCGAGTAAAACGGGTTTACTCCCGTCTGTCAAGTGTACCGCAACCTGGTACAGGAATGCGGCACGATACGACCATCGCAGGTGTTTCTTCCTTTCGGCCTTCGCTGCAAGGAGGAAGGAAAAAAAAAAGGAAATAGAAGAGAGTAAATTAGCGACACAGCTTCCGAGATACGCGGCGATTTCTCGTGCGCGCCGGCCTAATATCAACATGCTCGGGTAAAAGAAGCGATAAGACACCAAGGAAGACACTCCTTCGCTCGTCTTTCTGCTTTCGTCGATTACCGAGATTTGCGACGGAAAGTAGGTGATTACATCCTGTACGTTTCTTAATATCCTCATCGCGTACGTACGGCCTCTCTTCGATATCTGTTAGAAACCTGACCGCTCGCGTGTTCTACACACGCGGTTTCCTTTTCTCTCGAAAAATGAAGAACATTGATCGATTAGATCCGCCGACAGATACGAGAAATAGTTCATCGTAATTATTATTAACAGATAAAGTATCATTCGTATCGATTTAGGTGTGAGAAAAAACTAGCGCTTTTTTGAGGTAAGAGAAATCGGCTAATTGTAAGATAAAATGATATTAACAGTCTAATAAAAGCTCCATGATAAGAATGCTGCTTGCTTTAAACATATTGATTTTTAATAATATATATCGCATATTTTTTACACGAAAATAATTCATCGTTCAATTTTATTCTTATTATATGTAAGTAAAATCGAGATCCTGTCAAGGTAGAATTTTCGAAAGGACGAATCATCGATCGCGCGATTTTGTCTGATGTCACGAAGCAATATCGGGTTTATCGATAATCGTTGAGAGAAGAACGCGCGAGCAGGATAACCAGATGTCGACCCTGACCTACATAAACGTTAATGCACCGAGACGCGACGTAAGACGTAAATGCGGTTGCCACGCGTTCGGATAGTTATATCGCGACAAATAACCGGTGCGACGATCTAATGATGACAAAATGACAGAAATGGATTATATGTCAAATATTATTTTTTTTCAAATCCTGAATCTTGTAGCTTTTCAACAAACAAAAAATTCAAATTTTTTCCGAGTCGGTATATTAATTAAGTTGATTAATAAATTCTTTTTTGTATCTCTAAATAACATAAAAAAGCCCAAAATATATTTTAAAAAGATGTCTCTTGGAAATTTCTATGGATAAAAAAGTTAAATTATATTATCTACCTTAAGATTTTTTACTTGTATCTCATCCGGATTTATTAATTATAATTTTTAAAATAAATATAACAAAAAATATCAATTTTTTTCTCGTTTATACTTAATAAATAAATAAATAAATAATATTTGCGTTCCGTATGATGAATAAATAAATAATAATGTTAAATAAATAATATTTGCATTCCGCAATTTACTTGATTCAATCTATCTCGAGATGGAGACTTGAACGCTCGGATTCGTAGATAATAATAAACGTGACGAATGAAATTGCAACCTGATAACTCTTGACTTTCTCATCTAGCTTCTTCAAGGTCTCCTGAATGGTAGTGAGTGTTTTATCGTTCGCCTTTTCCTCGATCTGCGTCTCGCCGTCGTTGCACATCGTTGCATCGGTCTGCGTTCTTAGCTCCTCGAATCTCTTCAGAATCTCGCGGACGCTCAGCTTGCTCCCATCCGCGTTCTCCTCGGTGATGGTCTCCATCTTCGTCGCTTTGCGTTCACCGTTAGCTCGCGCGACGATCTGCTCGCCGTCATCCTCCTTAATCATATTACTTTTCAATTCGTCGTCCTTCAACTTCTGCTGGACCGGTTGCTTCCTCTCTCGAGTATTTTTCGAGGCTGCTACGACATTCCTGCAATTTCTCAGCTCGCAACCTTCCTCGAGCCTGAGCTGCTCGATGGTCGGCTGGCGATCATTCGCTCGCACGATCGAGTGCGAAAAGGGCTTTTGATCTAGCCTAGACATATCTATTCTAGGAATGTTCTCGTAGTCGAATTTTTGCTGACCGAAGGCCTCCTTTTTAAGGAGTTCTGCGCCTTGTTTAATATTTTTGTTCACGTCCAAGTGCTCGGAGTCTAGCTTCTTCTTCTCTCTACCACCGTCTTTTGCGAAGAATTTGATGAAGCTGCTTCTCTTCGTCTTGGACGTTTTGTCCGGATGAGATGCCTGTTCCAGAAACGCTCCTGAATCATCGGTGTGTCCGTACTCGTCGCTGCTCAACTCGGATTCGGAAGACTTCATCAGAAGACTATCGGGAGAATTTGTCTTGCGATCCTCGTCCGATAAGTTCTTCATCTCCCTGCCTATAAAATTATTCCTCTTTCGATAAGCCAGCTTCGAGTCCTGATTGTCATAGTGTCTCCAATAACCCTCGTCCAGGCGATTCAAGGGACTCTCGGGTGTCAGTCTGCGTTCCCTCATGTCCTTTCGATAATCCGACATGTCCTTACGAACGAGATCGCCGGATTCCAGTCTGCGCAGAAACTCGGAACGACGCACGATTCGCTGCACATTGCTGAACGCTTTGGGTTCAAGCTTATAAAGCTCATTTTCCGAGAACTCGGAGTAGTCGGTGAATTGATTGAGAATATCCGGACGATGCTTCTGTCGACGTCTCAACGTCGTCGGCAATTCAGCCCAGTTGCTGATGAGTCTCCTGGAGAACACACCTTCCGTATCAGATACTTCTCTCTCCATCGCGGTAGCGTCTTAAGGGAAAGCGGATCTTAATGGGATGCATGTGTCGATATAATTGACAAGATACAATTATTCGTACATCCGTATCTTGTTCCTCGAAATTATTCTTCAGCCAGTAAAGTTCCGTAGCTCTTCTAATTCCAAACAATCGTAATTTCACTCGGATCTTCCGAAGAGGAGATGTAGATCACGGATGAAGGACCGTCCGCAAGGAACATGGTGAGAACATGGCCGGAAGAAGGCTCTCGTGGGATCGCGGTCGAACAATGCACGCTTTTAATTATAATTACCTCGCACCAACAAACTCTCCCCCGTCGCGGCGAGCGAGAAAGCTTTCATGCTTCCTTGCCAATTGTCGCGCCACTCGTCGCACGATTAAATACAGGCGCGAGTGAATTTTTGCTTTTAAACGAGAAGGAGAATTCTCGTGCATCTGCTTGCGGAGAAGATACTCGCCAGATGATGACGAAGTAACGGGCTTTTATATGCGAACGATCGTCGTCTCTCTACTGGAACAAACTGCTGGGAAATCGGAAAACAACGGATGGATCGATCATGTGATCTCGCTTACGTAAATACGAAGGACCGCGCAAGATCGTTAGCGATCGTGCAACGATAATCGCCGTCACGTTCCGCTCATCGTCGTTTTTACGCCGCCGTTTTTTACCACGCTAAGCGCGAATGGCGCATATCTAGTCTGCGAGAGAATAATGGTCGTTGATTAACTATACAGTATAAATGGAGAAACGTACATTAATGATCGAGCATCATTATCATTATTTATTATTGACCTTGTTGAACGTTGCGGTTCTACGGCTGTGCAAGATCAAAGTCTCTCGACAATGTCATGTTTTTCAACGTGTTTATTTGACACTTGATTATTGCTTGTCATTTTTAATTGGCATAAAAAGATGCTGCTTTGGCATAACAATCTTTTAAAGTGTGTATGTCATTTCTTTCCAGGAAACGAATCTCTTTGTGAAAGTTAATGAAGCTTCACGTTTATCTATTTTCTAGAAAGTTTATACTTCAAAAAAAGACACGTTTTTTTAAAATATCTTCTCGCTCAAAGAAAAGCTGTGTATCTTTATAATTATTAGCTTCAGTATCGAAATATCGCGAGATATAGCTTCATTTGCAACTGTTTGTCGACTTTTTAAACTCGCGTACAGCAAGATCTTTAACAAATCTTGCTCTTCTCCCCCACAAAAATTAGCGCGGGCAACGTCACTGTTGTCTTCCCGTCTTCCGGCTTTGCATGATGGAACCGGCTTCTCGTTTTTTTCACCAACGAATTCTTGGCAAAATACTTGGCAAAAAGCCTCCTTCGTCGGCTTCGCAGCACTTGAGAGTCTTGCCGCGGAGCGTGAATGCACGCTACACCTCGCGGCACGACGGCAGTCGATGAACTGAGGTAATTCTCGTCGCCGCAAGGCTTCCGATAGGGTACCGCCGTTCTCCGACGGTACCCCCTCGGAAAGACGGATATCTGGGTCGGATGCCCCACCATTATCGCGGGTCCTCGCGGTATGCGTGGCGCACGCTAGCATGGAAAATTGGTGCTACCGTCGAAGAGGAGCTCCTTATACCGCTCGATCTTGTTCGATTGGAACGTACGTTCTCGATTATATACGTACTTATATGTATATGTACATAGAGAGAAAGAAGCATCGTTTTACATACACGAAATGTTTCTGTACTTAAATAATCGAGATGGGGTAATCGTAGTCGCGTGTGGAGTAACTCGAACGGTAAGAATGATCCTAAATTTGCGTTACCTCCTTTTGTTTTCTGTCAACAGTGATGAAATGCTGATAAAGTAAAAACTGTTGTAAATATTATGCGGTTCGGGTTTCATCGCACCTTCTTTTATTGCTGCCATGGCCGAATTTTTAATATTCAATATTAAGTTTTTTTTTGTAATTAACTGTCAAAAGTAATATTAAAAGAATAAAACTTCGATATATCTATTTACACTTATAAAAAGCTTAATTCGCGAGAAATTTGTTAATAAATTAAAAACGAGAGAAATGTTTTTTTTTTTTTTTTTTTTAAAGAACAATTCAATCTGACAATGAGTTGGTAAGAGATCTTTATGGATGAAAGAAAAAATCCCTTACATTGTATCTAGCGTAGCAATTTCGCGCGCCGCGCGAACACCGCAATGAAATAGAAATCGGAACCGGAAGAGGGAGGAAAAAGTCGGAAGCGATAGCTCATTACGCGAGATTATTGTGATTTGCGGCTCGATGGGAGCCGTCTCTGGCAAAATCTTGTCCCACGCTTGAATACCGTCCGCGGTACGATTTCAGTTTTTCCGCGTGCGTTCTCTCGTCTATTGAAGAGGGAAAAAAAAAGGAACCGGAATTTTCAAAGATCCGCGAAAACAACGACTTTCCGAGTTCACACGATTGTTCACAAACGACGCACCTGCTCCGGAAACGACCGATTATCCGTGGGCCCTTCTGTGCCCTTAAGTCCACAAGTACGTAGCTCGCACAACACGTGTATATATAATCTTTCCAATCTCGAAATTATTCTTACATAATACCATTTATATTGTTACATATTTTTTATTTCGCAGTTTTATAGTAAAATAATAATCACTTTTTCATTATTCCATTATAAATATCTGCGCTTTTATTTCGTGCGATTATCCAAGGATGCTTCAGTTTTCCAGAGATAGTTTTCCACATTCATCGTGTCGAGAAACCGATTTCCGTCCTCGGAGAAACGTCAGTGGTACTTTCTCACTACGCGACTCGTTTCTATACCCGAAGCATGTACGGAAATTTTTTTCCTCGCACCGGTTCGGAGAACGAAACGTATTTTACGTGATCCGGATCGTGAAATATTTTTTGTCCGATGTAAGGAAGACCGGTCGAACGATAGCGAAAGCGGGAAAACTTTTCACAATCTAACATTTTCTATTACTATGTGCCCCTTCGTTCCGCAATACTACCACTCGACGAGATGTCACGTGGGAATGTACGGTATGCGCGAGCCAAGTGAAATTGAAATTGTCGTTGTTTATTTCGCGCGCTTACGACACGATGCTATTATTTTAATGAAAGGTGTTCTTTGGCCTCGAGATATTTGATTGGACGGTCGACTCAGCAGAGAGATGTGGGATGACTATATTGAACTTTCATTCATAGCATTTTCCCATATCATATACGAACGCTTTTAAATGCGTAATCTTATTGTGTATGGAGGTTTCAATATGTCTCTTTTAAATAAAAAAATTATAATTTCTGAAATTCGAATGACTATAATTTAACGCCATTATTTTCTTGAAAGCAAATATGTTATAAATATATAGATAAGATATATTTCTTTATCTCGAAATACCATCATAAATGCCTAATTGAACAAAAAATAATTTCTGCATTTGAAAAGATAATGTATAATAAATTGACGTGTTCTCAAGAAGAGAGAAAGGTACGAGTTTTAATGAGATTTATACTCCTTTTCTATTCCGTGTCAATTAAACAATTAACACGCAATGGAACCGTTTAACTTGCAAAACAATAGTTTTTCCGTAGCTGCAGAGATCTCAAACAAAAAAAATTTGAAAAAAATTTACACACACGTACATACAGATCATTCCAAAATATTTTTTCTCGAGGGTTGCGCAATATAAAAACAAAAGATTTAAAGGGAATTTGGGCCAATACAGAAAAGAAAGAAAGAGAGAGAGAGAGAGAGAGAGAGAAATAACGAGCACCGTTTCGCATTAGCAATTCAAACCGCTTCCGGTGTTCGTATAAGCGCGAGGTACGAGCAACCATCAGTAAATACGAGTTAGTTGAACTCGGACTCGCTCGAAAGAAGTCCAAGTACCTGGTTCTTTTTTTTATCGAACCATCGTTTCTTTGCGCGAGGAGTAATATGAATCAAACTATAACGACACTGCGCTATTTGATAACTCATTAAAAAATTATTAATTAGACACAATTTTTTTTTAAATATAAAAATTATTTTTATCATACATATTCTCTTAGTTTTCAAAATATCAATCATCAAACACTCCACTCTTGATTTTACTCGTGAAAGATGTACTACTTAATAATAAAAGAAAAATATTATAGTGAAATGAAATTATTAATCCCTCGGGAAAAATGCACGTGATAGACAATGGAGCTATACACAACTTGGCTTTCTACAACTGTCATCTAATCTCCTTTTGCATCGCCGACGATTCTATCCACATGATATTTTCATGAATACTGAATACTGAATACTCGTATTTTTATATATAAATGACGTGAGACACGACGCGTCGCATTCTTCCATTCCGATCCTTTGACATCATTCCGTCGATTATAGACGTCGAAGGAACATTTTTGCTCATCTCCTTCAGCCTCGCGAGAGAGGCAACGGTTGTACACGCACTTCTTCGCGGTTCTCGCTTCTTTTACCGTTACATAATCCGTAATGGAATTCCAAATTGTGCGCATACCTCATTTAACACGCTGCCGTTTATGCGCAAATTGCTCGAGAAAAAAAAAAAAAAAAAATTCCAATCGGATTCAACGGAGGACGAACAAATACACACTCGATTGTCAACGGCATGATGTGAAAGTGAGATAGCAGCGAAAGTTCAATGTAAAAGGAGTCGTGCGATACAGAGGAATCATAGTTTTTAAATTACCGCCTCCCACATTTCAATGGTATATTACATCTCTTACATCGAAACACGTATAAGTTGAATGTGTGCTACATCGTAGTAATCGCTTTAATAGACATTGAATTGAAAATTTGATTCGACGCATCTTCTTATTCAGTCATTTATTCTCCGCTTAATTTTCTCTTTTCCCGAAAAAATATTGAAAGACTCGAGAGCCCGCAATTTAAAAGTGAAATCTTTGATAAGTTAAATATACATATATTGGAAAAGAAATTAGTATTCTCTCTTATTAAGAATTCATTTGTATCTAGCCATCGGTATGTCTGTTCGAGAGAACGTTCGTCACGCTAAACGATTCTCGAATCGCGTGCGGCGACGATGCATGCAGGTGTAGATGATGAACAGGCATACCGTGTGTTATGAGAAATCCGATCTCTCTCTTTGTACAAAAGACGAAGAGAGACGTGTCCATTTTTTCTCTCTTTTTCTTTCTCATGCAAAAAATCGTACTGCGTGCCTCACGATCTTAATTATTTACTAAAAATAAGCGCGATCAAGATTCTTGAAGTCAAATATATTTAGACAGCATAAAAATGAGAGAAAGAAAAATTAAAATGTTCGAAGGATCAACACTCCTCTCGTCGCGAAATATTGCGATGACGAAAAGGGAGATAAACGCTCGAAGGGAATCTTCTCGATGGCGACATTCTCGCGGGAAGTCGATATTGCGCCGAAAACAAACCGGCACAGAGAAGAATAGAGGTATCGAGGTGCGCTCGGTAATGGATCGCTGATTCTCGACAGCGGAAAAGCGGGAGGAAACAAAAAGAGGGACGAAGAAGGAGGCATTGGCCAGCATATGTGACCGCTCACCGGAAACGCAATTTACACTAGGCGTTGCCCGTTCACAGGTCGCCTCGTTACAGAATACGAGGTGCACCGTTATCGTTTCCGCGGCGATCCATCGCTAATTAGTCGCGGACGAGCGGGCTCGTTTAGAGAAAAAAAAAAAACAAGGATATCGTCTCTACTCACCAGTCTGATGTATCTACCGATCATCTCCGCCAGCTGGGGGGCGCGATTCGTGTGGAGGGGTAACCGAACCCCCGAGGCGATTTGCAACACACACACGCCCGCTCTCGAAGAGTTGACAGAGACGATTTCTTCCAGCGGCAATGTCTCCAAGATTATCAGATCGCCGTTAGCCGTGCGTTTGATTAGTCGAAGCCCGTGATGTGATATCGCCACATGTTGCGTTTCCGGATGCTGCGGCCCGATCTGCGACATAATTCAAATTTTCTCTATTTTTAAAAGAACTTTATGTTATTAGCTTAAAAAAAGTCAAGTAAATTTACCGATACTGGAAATATCCTGGCAAAGTATAACGGCCATTGCTTCGCCATATCTACGATGTTCTTTTTGATCGTGATCTTGTGCTGTGTGCTCTGGAGATTGTCCAACGTGACGCCGTAGTTATCCAACATCTTCAGCATATTCTGCCGGTCTTCCTTGGCGATTCTTATGCTCGAGGTCGCCAGTACGTCGTAGGCGACCTGACAGAACACCAAGTGCAACGCCAGAGGACTGTTGAGCGTTTCGTTCGGCGCGAAAACCTCCTTTTTGACCCTCAAGGTCCACGTGACTCTGTTGTACGTGAAATGCGCGGTAGATGTTTGCGGATACAGTTTGGTGTTCACCACCTCCTGAACCTTCTCGATTTCCGGCTTGTCCGCGGGCGGCAATACCGGTTTGAGAAACTCCGGCCACTCCTCGATTTCGATTCTCTCCATCTTGTCGGTGCGATGGGTCGACGCCACGCTCGATCGCCTGTCCATCTCCCGATCGAGCTTGTTGAAGCTCTGCCGCGCGACAGTGAACGATTCCCTCGTGTTCGGAATGACGCCGAAATCTCGCGGCGATGGCATCCCGAAGCTATCACGGGATTTTGGAGACACATCCCGAGTCATGCCGAAATGATCGCGCTTACCGTTCGAGCCATCGAACGCGTACTTCGAGTCGAAGAGTTCCGAGTTAATTGTAAGATCGCGGCGCGAATCGAAATCGGAGCTACGATCGCGCGACAAGCTCGCGAGATCGGTGCTGTCCTTCCCGTAAAAATCCTTCGACTTGGAATCCTGAGAGCGAGATTTTTCGTAATCGTTTCGATAATCGACGTGATTGTCGCGCAGATGCTGCTGCGAAGCGAAGATGTCTCGGCTTTGACTGAACATCTGACTTTTGGAGAAGTGATCGAAGGTCTCGGAGTCCGGCGATGTGCGGAAAGAGTCGCGTCCTTTCGGCTCGATCGGCGCTGGTGGTGATCGCGGTTGAGGTACACCGGATTGACTAGAAACGAGTACATCATTTAAGGAGAAACAAATATTACGCTTGGTATATAAAACAAGATCTTTTTTTGTTTTAATTTTTGAACTTTTTTCAAAAACTTGAGCAAAGCTATTTTAAATACTATTTTAAATTTAGAGAAAAAATTTGTTTCGTGAAAATTCGTTGGATTCCCGATAAGATTTAACGATATCAGTACCTGTTGCTGTATACACTGCCGCCTCTTGGACTCGGAGCTTGCGGTGGCGTGATGGGTGGCGGAGGCGGTACAGGACGTTCCATCCTTTCAATCTGCGTCCTTACCACCTGAGCTTGCGTCATCATATCAGTTGTGCCCTTGGAAGTGACGCTTTGAGTGTCATCGACAGTGGAAGCATAATCATCCCATCTACCACCTGAACAAAATAATTCTTTCGATTTTTTCAATATCTAGATATATTTTGACATATATATAATTTTTTGGTATCTCTTAATATACTTTTTAATATACGAAAGACAATGTAATTACCCAGTTGTTGTTCCAATAAAAGCTTTCTATTATCCTCCAACCGTTTCACCTTTCCATCTTCTCGTGGCAGAGCGGGTTTCTCGGCCGTCTTTGTAGATCTCACACTGTGATTCGCCGTTACTTTTTCCAATCTCTGCCTCATCTCCGAGCTGAGTTTCAATTTTCCTATACTCCCCGGCGATGGTCTCTGCGCGCCCACTTCCAAGGCCGATCTGCGAAGAAATTTGGCGATTTACATCGTTCCTTGGATCGTGATACAAACATAATACGGAAAGGGAAATATCAGAGGTCTCAATTACTTTGATTTTTTCTTCTTCTTTTCCCCCTCCTCCTTGTATCCGTTTTCGTGTTTGGCCGCGGTGGCCGATGGATGCGCGGCCATGGATCGTTCCTCGTTGCTGACGATGTTCTCGATCTCGAACTCTTCCCATTCGACACCGCCTTCCGTTGCGTGTTCGCTATCGCCTTGATCGTACTCCTGATAATGCGGTGTTATCTTGCGCTGTTGTTGCTGCTGACGCATCTTGAATTCTATAAAACTATCTTGTCCTTGATTCTCGTTCGAGTCGCTGGGCGGCGGCCATCTAAGCAACATTGAAATGATGGAAGAATTAAAAATGAACGAGATACGAAAAGAATCGAATTAATCCACAAGTTTCTTGGTAAAACTCGATTCGAATTTACCTCCATTTTCCAATGCGCACCGTCTTCGCTCTTCCATATGGATCGAGAAACGGTCTGGACTCGGAAGGATCGTGAGATTCCAATGGCGGTGGCATCGGCGGAGGCGGTGGAACACCTTTGTTATTGCTACAATTACTGTCCACGCTGCTCTTCCTGTTCTTCAGCTCACTAAGCACATTAGTGAAATTGCTTTGCACGTTATTCTTGTTCAAGTTGGTTCGCTTCACCTCCGTCTGTGCCGAAGTCACCTTCCGATCTATCGCTTTTCGATCCACGCTAATCTTTCGCGCATAATCGACGCTCGTTTTTCTGACAGCTTCGGAATTTTTTCTCGGCGGACTCTGGGATCTGTGAATTTGCGCCTTCACCGTCATCGTTTCCTGTCGCTGATTCGTCGGCGTAGATTGTGCAAACGTTCCCCTTTTCTCGGTCGACCATAATTCAACATCGTCAGGTTCTCTAAATGAGACCTGATCGAAAAGAAGATTAGATAGAATTCTCTCAACCGGCGATGATTTTGAAGAATTATTTACAATGATGAGAGATTCGAACGAGGATCGACTCGAGATTAAAATTTACTGGGAAGAGCTGTGACGATTTGCTGAATAAAACATTGTATAATCTGTGGATAGAACCACGAAATTCCGAATATCTCCCTTGGATTCTGCTAAATAAGATATTTACACGATACTGCGGTAGTCGTCGGGAAGCCATACACGATACAGCGTAGGTAGGTTAGTTAAAATCAGTAGATACCTTGGAGTAGCGTCCGATAGAATCATTGGGCCCCGTATGGGCACCGATTGGGGGAGCTGGGGGGACAAGATTCATGCTTGAGGGGCCAGCGGGTAACACCGTGCTCTGGAAACACACACCCGTGCCGTGACGCGGCTCAGAAACCCATAGGATCGTCCAGAACGACGATATACCTTCGTTAAGAGTTAGCTTTCATTAGACGCGGGTATTGCCGGTTTCGGTTACCAATGATGGATCATCGAGTTAATGATGATTACACTTGCGATCGTGATAGAGCCGCGACGATAGCGGTGAACCATTCGTGATCGTGCTGAACATGCAATATCCGCCTGTGATCTAATTATCGTGATTCAACATCGAGAATATTCGATACATTATTATAATAATATTTATACATTTAAAAAATTGAAATGTTCTGGCTGCGTAAATTGGCAATTGATTTAATCTATTCGAATCACGATAAGAAGATCGATCCGGTACCGATAAATACGTAAATTTCGGACATTAGACTTTGTACATGAATTGCTCGCTTCTTTTGTTAATTTCTCACCGGTTGCTGCGTCGAGTTCTGCGGGTTCTGGACCAACAGCTGCTGCAGAGCTTGATTCTGCGCCAGTAGCTGCTGCTGTATCTGAATATTCTGCGCCATCGCGCTCTGGAGGAAAGCTCGCTGAAGATTCTGCTGATACGCCATCATGTCACCGCTCTGGCCGGGCGGCGAGTTCGGGTACTGAGGTAAACTGAGCCCCTGCATGCTGTAGATTGGAATAGGCATATAACCCGCGCCCATGCTCATGTTGGTGTTTTGGGAGGATGAAACCTGCTGAGCAGGACTATACATAGGCATCATCATCGGCGGCGACATCATGCTCTGCGCGATAGGGCTGTAATTGAAAGCCGTATTTTGATTAGGGATATCCATATTGCCACCTCCTTTGATCCTCGCCGACAGTTCACTCGCGCTGATCTCGGCGTCCTCGTTTCCCGCCAACATTCCTCCGATAAAGTCATCGACGGTGGCGAAATTGGCTCGGTAGTCGATTCCTCGTCGATTCTCGACGACTTTTTGATCGCCAGGCGACCTGGCCTCGCGCGAGCCTTTTATCGATGCGGCTAAACTGCGAGCGTCCGACAATTCATCAAGGTTACCATCCAGCACGGGCATAAAGAGCTCATCCAGGAACTGGTCTACGTCGGACGCCTGGCTAGGCACGCGTACGCGTCGCACGTGCGACGCCAAGGAAGGCGCCTCGCTGGTATCGGACATGGCGGACGATTTTACCCCGTATTCACTCTTTTCGATGTAAGCGCGACTAGACTGGCTCCCCGGTAACGCGCGTTTGCCTGGAAGTGAGAGAAATGATCCGCGTGAGGTCGATACGGAAAAATCGGGTTGCATAATTGCCGCGACTTTCTCCGCGATGGAAATTCTACATCTTACGCAAGAGCGGATTAAATAACGAAAGTGGGACCGTTAATATAATGCGTACAGATTTATTAGAAAATCTTCGAAAATCTCGAAAGATTATGATAATTTTTTCCCGTCTACTTACCAGGATATTGCGATTTGATGAACCTCGTCTGCGATCTTATGTAGCTCTTGTCGTCTTCCGATCTTCCGGTTTGACTGACCGATTGAATGTCCGGGTATTCAAAATCGATCGTGAGATCCTCCTCCTCGATGTTCGGCTCCGTTGTCCTCGTCGCCCTGCTGTATTTCCTCTCTTGCGTGACTTCGCCGCGGGTCATGTATTCGACGTTACTGACCGCCGGGGTCTCGCCGATCCTCTCCAGACTGTGATACCGCTCGTTCAATTTGGATGAGGAGAGCCCGAGATTGGCGAGTTTCACCGGCGAGGGCACGACCTCCGGTTGTAGCAAATTGTCTAAACTTCGACTGCGTTGCTTCTCCTTATCGAAGTACCGATCATTCAAGGCGGACTTTCTTGACAATCCCGTTTCCGTCGTGGTCTCCAAAATGGCCTCGTGCGACTGCTTTCGCATCTGCGTATATTATATTTTTTAACACTTTTGATAATGGACTGATTTCATTATTTTTATTTTTTTCTAAAAAAAGTATTTTAAAATTGTTTTTCTATTATTCTTTTTATAATTTTTTACGCATGAATCCGTGGTCTCCTCGTGCGACTGCTTTCGCATCTGCGTATATTATATTTTTTAACACTTTTGATAATGGACTGATTTCATTATTTTTATTTTTTTTATTTTTTAGTATTTTAAAATTGTTTTTCTATTATTCTTTTTATAATTTTTTACGCATGAAT
>NW_021848537.1:1906183-1925064 GCF_003651465.1 Formica exsecta
ATGATTTATTTTTCTTGGGATATTTTAAACATTTTTTTTTCTTTTTTAACAAAATTATAACGTTTACTCAAATTTTATTTTATTCATTATTTAATCGAGTATTTACTGAACTTTTCTGTTTGAGAAAGAAATGAAAAAAGAAATTAATCAATACATACGGGCGGCTTAACAACAGGCGGTTGCGGCGGAGGAACAACTGGCCGTCTAGGTACCTGGATTTCTGGCTCAACAGGTTTGTCAACTACTTTCGGCACTGATTTCCTTTCTAGAGGTTGGAAGGTTTTTAGGATAGGAATTTCCATCTCTTGTTCCAACTCACGAATGACTTGAGCGTGCTAAAAAAAGAGATATCCCATTAATTAAAATGAGAAAAATTATTTCCTTTAATTATTTCCACTCCGCTGCACTTAAATTATTAATTTATATAAGAAATATCTTTATATTATTATATATTTAAAAAACACAAATATTAAAATTTACGCACTTCTCGTTTTTTTATGGGCGGTAAGCTGTTTTTACGTTGTTCCAGGAACATATGTTTCGCGGCCGGGAAAGCTGGCGCCAATTCCATCTCCGAGATCAAATCGAGAACGTAATCGAAGCCGTTGGTCTCCGTTACGATGGCATCCAGGCCATCCAATTGATTCCAAAGTGTGATGGTCCAGCCAGTGTTCTCCACTCCGTGATTACGGACTGCGAGATTGGCCAACTCTTCGCAGGTCGTCCAGGAATCTATCGCGCATGTAGTTGTCTCGCCTGTAAAACAACAAGTTACCGATTAACTTATCGAATCGCGCACTTAATTCAATGCATTTGAAAGTGATTTACCGTCGTAAAAGCCGACACCGAGCGCCATATTTACGCGGTTCCTGTTGGCCCGCCATTCTAGAACGCACGGTGGATAATTCCTAGGTACTTGATGCACCGTTTGCTGATTGTTATTCATTACACGGTATACCGTTCTTTCGCCTTGCAACAGTTTGCGTTGGCAGTAAGCCTTGTAGCCGTCGTAGGCGTAATCGGAGACGTATCTGATTGAAGAATTTTAATTAGAGGCAACTCTGTGCGTGATGACTCGTCGCACGCGCGACAGCGAATGAACAACACTTACTTCAGGAGATACTTAAAGAGAGTGCCGCTGGGCTGGAATGTCGATAGACAGTTGGTCAATAGCAGCCACCCTCTCTCCTTGTTGGCATCATTCTCGTTCTTCCACGTTTGATTCGCCAGCTGACACAATATCTCATCCCTCAGCTTCTCGTTCACAATGCCCTTGTTAACAATGTAGTCGCCCAACGCTTGCTCTCGTTTACCGTTAAGATTATTCTCGTTCATAAAGCGCAAGATCATCTTGAACATCATCAGAGAATCCGTGTAATCTTGATCGCGCGCTTTCGCTAGGAACGGCGTCTTGATCGGCTCGCGCTTCATCCCGAAGATGTGGCTCTTGAAATAGATGTTGGTAAATTTCGAGAACTGATACTGATCGATATCGGGCGGCAGATTGTAAGCGTAATTCATCGGGATGACTTGGCCAACGACCTTGAGAAGATTTCGCTCGGTATGGGTGGGTTGCCAATCTATGAAAAATACGAAAATTCGAGAGATGCCAAAAATAAAAAAAAATAAAAATAAAAAAAAATTTGGATTCAAACGAGTTTACATTATTGAAAAATTTTTATTGATTTGACAAAAACGTACCGTCAAGTTTACTATAAATGAAGGCCAGTTCTGCGGGAATCTCCAAGTGATTTACGCCGGCAACAGCTCGCGAAGTTCTCTCGTGTTCCTCCCGTTGCTGCTTCGCTTTCGCTCGCTCCTTACTGGCTCTCTCGATCTCCGCTCTTTTCACCATTTCCTCCTTCAATACCGTGAATCTTTCACGTTGTTTCTTACCTCTGTAGAGCTTCTGCGCCATCAGCGCGCCCTTCCTCATCGCGTTGAATTGCTTACGTTCGCGGTAACCGCGATACACCGCTTGTATCAGCACCGTGCTGCGCGAAATGTTGAGGAATCTTCTGCGTGCCAAGAAGCCTCTCGTATATCTGCAAGAGAAACCGTTACAACGAACCGTTTCCCTAACCGGGAAAGTAATTTGCACATTTAATTCTCACCGCTTGTAAAAAAATAAATAAAATAAAATAAAAAAAAAGTAAATTGAAAGGAATTGATTTCTGTGTAAAACACACACATCTTTGCGAGAGAAAAATCGTAGAAAATATTTTTTTAAATGGCGAATATCTTTTTTTGCAGATATACCTCTGCACTGTAATAGCCGCTCTCTCCAGAATCAACGCTCTATTGTACTCTAACGCTCTCTCCAACGACTCGCGCAGGAATACCCTTGTAAGTCCGAGCTGATATTGCGACTGCGCCTCCTTCGGCGCGGCTCTGTCCAAGATTATCCTGCATAGCTCCTTGTTGGGTGCCCCTCTAGGTAAATGCGTCGAGACGAGGTATCGATATCGATCCACAAAATGCCCGAACACGAGACGAACCGGATAGCCGGTCTTTCTGATGCGGATCGTTTCCAGCATTCCAGTATATCTCAGCTGCTCGAGTACGCAAGGCATGTCGAATTTCATCGGTGCTTTCTCGGTGTTTGGCTTGATGCAACGGACGAACCACGGATTACATCTGCAAGCAAAATGAAGATTTTCATCTTCCGCTAGTTTTTAATATCGCATCGATATTTATTGGAATGTAATATCAATTGGAATTGCTTTGGAATACTTACTGAGACATAGACTCCAACAGCTGCTGCAGGCTATCGTGAAATCGAGCCGAGACTGTCGGAGTTCTCGGCTTCATAGTGACAAATCTGCCATTCGGCTTATTCACCGTCTTGTTAGCTTCGTGGGTGGTTCTGACATGTTGAAACATCTTGCTGACCATCTGCAAATATCGTGACGCACACATACGCAATGTATCGTTGTCGAAAACTTTCAATATTTACTAACGAAAGAGGAAAACCTACCGAAATCTTGCTGCTAATCAGCAACTCGACCACGTCCGGTCTCAAGGTATCTCTGTTCTTATCTAGAAAACCTTCCACGTTGTACCAAACCTGCCCGGCGTAATGTCTGATCGCAAACTCAGCCGAGTTCATTCTCGGCCTTGAATACAACTCGCTTAGCGCATGATTGTAGTGACACTTCTCCAAGAAAGAAAGATCCGTCGCTTTAGGGAAGTTGCTCTCATCGTCCAGCAGATGAAGAATGCCCACCGGTTTTTTCGCAATCAAATGAATGACCGGCAAATTATCCTGAAATAACGCGAGAAACCATCGTGAGTTATTTATGGGACTTTATGACTTTGACAAGATATTAAACTGCACAACATTTATTAATTGCACTGCCAAAATTAATCTCACCGTATAATTTATGGTGGTCCAATCAATCTTCTCCTTCGCATATTCCTGTTGCTCGAGCTTAAAGATGTGTTTGTTAAAATAAAACTGCAGATTCTCGTTTGCGTAATTGATGCACAGCTGTTCAAAGCTGTTCTCCGTGAAATTCTCAAAACCGAAGATATCCAGGATCGAAATGGCAGCTGTCTGTTTCGTGCCCTTGTAAACGATATGATTGACACGTGCGACTAGCCATGAGAAGAGCGAACTGTATAGAGCTTTCGCGAAGGCGTCCCTGGCGTCGAGGGCTTGGTCGATATTCAAGGCCGTGAAAACTCTTTCGTTCCTCGCTTCCTATAAGAATAAGTGCGTGCATTTATGCATTCATGTGCAATCAATTTAAGAGAATTGGTGCAAAAAGAATCGTATGACAAAACTATTTATTTTTATGTTCCTATTTCTCAACACTAGCCTAATATTTTCGAATAATTTTCTTTTCATTTTCTTTCTCATATTTTTGGCTACATTATAATCGATGTTCTTTGTTGAATAGCTCTTCATAAATTTATATTAGGCATATTTAAAAATTATTTTATATATAACTCAAAAGATGTTAATGACATTATATTCTTGTAAAAGATAAAAATAGTTTTGGTATATTTTATTTTAATATATTTTTAAATGCATCAGCCTCCTTAACAGTCGAAACAATAGATTCGAAGATAAATGAAAACTTACTGTCGTCTTCGTAGTGAGTGCTCGGATGATGCCATCGGAATTTACTTGAAGGAGGTGAGCCGCCCAACGTATCTCAGCGTCAGAACCAACCTCCACTCCTTCCTGGCCGTGCCTCATCTGCTTCCGGTGAAAGTAAACGTTCCCCAGATGCAATACGCTGGCTAGAATCTTGAAAATCGTGTCCTGCTCCTCGGACGTGAAGCCCAGAACCTGCATCGCTGACAAAAGTGCCTTGAAATCTTGAACATCGCTCTTGCCATCGATCTCGCAATTTCCACCCTGAAGAAGCAAATGTTATCATTTTCCTAGATAAGAGATACGGGGGATCTTCTTTTACGTACCTGATTTAAATAGAAATATTTGTCTGGTGTAAGCAGACCGTATTTATCCCTGAGTTGCTGATCGAGTCCAGCTAGAAGTTCATAGAACACGTGGTAGTTTCTCTCCTCCGAAGCCTGAGTTACTATCCTACTCTTTTCTAGGAGATATTGCGTTATCCTACCGCCTATGATCGCGCCGCTAGATAGAAATAGAAAAATCTCGTTCGATATTTGCATAATGACACACCAACATAACAATGGAAAATTTTTGTCTTTCAACATCACACTCACTCCCTGAAATGAACCTCCAGGTATTTTCCAAATCGACTGCTATTGTCGTTTCGCGGTGTCTTGGCATTCCCGAAGCTCTCCAGGAGCGGCGTCGCCTCCAAGATCTGCTCGGTGACAAGATTGTTCGGCGCGCGATTGACAGCCGCGAGATATTGCATCACTAACTTTGTAGACTCTGTCTTTCCCGAACCAGACTCGCCGGAAATGACGACCACTTGATTGGCACTCGAGTTATTGGCTGCAGTTACTTGACTGTACGCGGAGGAACCCACGGCGAATAAATGCCTATAAAAAGATGCTCGAATAAAGTAATCCGCTTCGGGGATAAAGATTCATCATATCAAGACGCAATTAAATTTTTATAACATTTATATGAAAAGCAACATAGATGTAAAATATAAAATAACAAAATAAGCTTTATCGATATTTTAATAAATTACTTGTGGCTACCGATAAAATAATCTTGACGTATCTTTATTTAAATCTGTTCCGAGATTGCGTCTTATTACAAGCAAGTGAAAGGATTAATATACTAACGGCGGAAGTGTTCCGAGTATCCGTCCTTCGTAAAGCTTCACTTGATCCAATCCATAAATGTCAAACATTTTGTACGGATTCACCGCCACAAGGATACTTCCCGTGTACGTCTGAAAAAATTAATCACACAAATGATTATCGGTGTCAATTATTAATGCGATGGTAATAAATAAATCCAAGAATATTACGTACGTAAATTAATTCCTTGTCGTAACGGATCTTCAAATTCCATAGTAATGACGCCTCGTTCAAATCCCTGAAATTCATTCAAGTTTAGCGATGTCACGATTACACTGATTAATGTATAATAATATATTTTATTGACTCACGTCAACTGAATCATATCTTCCACGCCATTTTGACCCAAGTCCTGCCTGGGCTTCACTCCACTGAGATTGGTGAGAGTGAAGATTTGCGGCTTAAACATACAATTGTACGCGATTACTCGCCGCTTCTCTGTACGAGAATTCAGCCTGATAATATGCATTTGCGTAAACCTGACGACGAGTCTGGCGAGTCGACGATTACCCGACGACACTTTTCATTCGCAATTTCTAATGGCGCGTAAAAAGCACGGGGAAACGCTCGAAACTTTCCAGTTGAAATGAATTTTGCGATAGGTTCTTTTCTCGCATTTTCTCGGCGTGGCTTGTAAGGAGAATGTCCGACAAAAAAGGAGGATTCGTGCGGATTCACATAAGACGCGAGAGAACCACTCACGTGAGACTTAACCGGATACCGGCCCGTCTACGTTTGCAACTGCAATTCCATTGGCGCCGGCGATAGTGCGTGATAGATTAAAAACAAAATTTCATCCTACTTAATACTAATATCAGTATTTTATTTTAACCATGTAATCTTTCTAGGAACCTCTGATAATCGAAAATATATGCAATGATAAAAACAACAATGAAAACAACTCACCGCGCGTGTGTATATATGTATTAATGCACATATTTTAAGAATTTGAAAACTTTAAAGTATTTTAATTATAATAGGCAATTAGTTGAAACAATGAAATATGTATTTTCTATACATACACAGATTTTATTAATTGAATCTAGAATTCTTACTAAATGAACAGAGTTCTTTATTCTTGCAAAAATACTGGATTACTATTATTTATAAAATAATACAAGTTCAACATATTTATTATCTTTTTCTGCCATTCAAAAAACTTACCTTAATAAAAATAATTTCTTCTTTAAAAAGATTTATAATAAAAAATTATTCTCTCTCTACTATTCCAGGATTAAAGTTATCTCGTTAAACTTGCGAATTTATATAGCAATGAATATTTGAATCTCCTTTTTAAAAGTTTACAAGCAATTTTCAATTATAAAATGATTTTAATTCTTAGAATATTATTCAAATATACGATAAAGTTCCAATATTAATCGAAATAAAAAAATTCGTAAAAATCTTGAAAATTTTAATATTAATATAATTACAATATAACATAAAATGCAAAATGTAATATATGTAAAAAGAGTTTATATTCAAATATCATATACGTGTACAAGAAAAAATCTTTTAAACATTCAACACACTTAAGAATTTTTTGTTTTCGAAATATTTCGATGTGTTTCGTGCCATTTGCTAAATTATACGCTTTAAATTAGTCCAGCGTTTTTTTTTGTGTCGAAGACAACGTGCTTTACGCCAGTGTATCTCTTATAATAGGACACCGGCGAAGAGTGCAGCGCTGCAACTAGTGCACGACAAAGCAGGGGAACACAAAGCGGGCGGGCAGGCAAAGGAGTTAAATGGTCTGTGGTGGGTGTCGGTTGCATAATGATGCGGCGCTGCCTCGTGTTAATGGAAACTATACGTCAACAACGTGTAAATTTTGAATTCTCATGCGACACCCACACGCGCAAGATTACGGGGAGAGATCGATGACCGACAGTGCGATTCCAAGGTCCGGGAACGCGAACTTGAGATTCGCAGAATAAAAAAAGTGAAAAAGGTGGAAACCAGATTGAAATGGGCGCGATGTGAGAGTCGTTCTCGTCTAATGAAACATTCAAATGCATAAGGCCGCGCTAGAAAGTCAAGAACCAACAAACGAATTACTCGAATGCTTTGCTCCCTTCCTGCTTATTTTTAGACCTGGATCGCTCGATGATAAGCCGCAGACTTGAATCGAAGTGACTTCTTCAACGTTCTATTCTAGCTAATTGTATGATATTACAATTTAATTAAATTAATCGAAGGATATATCTAAATATTTATTTAGAGAACCAATAAGTGTGTAGTTCAATTTAAAATAAAAAAATATTGTTGAATAAAGGAACTTATTTATCTGTCGAAAATTTACGTCGAGCCTATCTTTCTCTCTAAACTATTGATTCAGCTTTCATTCAAATCTACCGTTCGTAATTATGCACGGTTAGTCAATGAACGGTTATCAAGCGCTTTCTATTTCCAGGCTATCTTACCTTGCCGGCTATCACCGCTTGGACTGAAAGCACGTTGGCGGCTCTGTGATATTCCAGGACCTCGCCAGGTAGCACATGGCCGACACCAGGGTCGAACCACACCAATTCACCCTGCAATTAAAAATTATCAAGTTTATTATTTTTTTTTTTTTAAGAGAATGTATTAAAAATTGTGATTTTAATACATTTATTAAGTTGATACTCATTTTTCTAATATCTATTTTCTTATTATTTTTAAATTTCAATATATTACTTAATATAATGTGCGTAGAAATTTTCCGAAAATAAGTGATTATAAAAAAATTATATTTTCCTTCTAATTGTTTAACATAATAATCTTTTTTATATTTATATATAAGTAGAGTAAGTATCGCGTTGGAGATATAAAATAAATTCATTCAGAAGATAAAACTTGATATTTTAGCACGATTTTTTAAATCATTTCCTAGATGACAATATCGAACCGTTTTCAAGTTCCACGACGGGAAGCTACGGGTCATAGGAGACGCCTGCACCTTCCTCTTCCCGGTGCAAAAGCCGAATATCGACGACGACGTTTCCGGAGAGTTGGATCGAGCGCTATTAGCGTCGCTCAACGCTCTGACATGTATCGGGATGCGGGTCGCCGTCTTCTTCACATAATTCGATCTCTCTTTACTCTGCTTCGTCAATAATCCACTGTTCGAGGCTCGCTTCTGCTCGTCTACGTCCCTCGCTGCAGACCCCGTCGACGTCTTCCGTCCGAGCTTGACGTAGCTCGGCAACGTCGTCGGTCTCATCGTTGTTTTTACGCTCTCTGTTTGTCCCTGCGTCAGCAGGGAGCTTTGAGACTTGGGTCTGCACCTCGCTTGTCTCTCGTTGGTCCACGTGAAGTCCTTTCGAAGACACTTGTCGCGGGACGACCAAGAAGAGTTCGTTCTAGCATCCCTTCTCGTGGACCAGTCGGTGGAGTCGACCCGGCCAGACGTCTTCTCAAGATCGTTCTTTCCCGCTTTGAAATTACGCATCCGCTCCATGTCCGACTTGGAAACCAGTATGGCGTCGTGCCTGATCCTGACCACGTCCTGATCTCGATCTTGATGTATCCTTCGCTCCAAGGAATCCTGACTCGCGTTGCTGATTATCCTCCGTCTGGACATCGTTCTGTCGTTCAACGGCTCCGGCTGTTTCTCCTCGCGAGATTGAGAAGTCACCTGGCGGGTGACCTTGCGCGCGACCTTGGCATAAATATCTTCACCACCGGCGTCACCCGAGTATCTGGATCGATCGAGTGGATCGGGAATGGGATCCCGCAGGTGTCCGATGACTTTGGTCGTCGTCTCCGCGCGTTCACCGCTCGTCCTCGTCTTGGAAAATCTCGTCAAAGTATTCGAAGAAGACGCGGGATCCCGTAATGTCGCCGCGCCGGTCGGCAGGGACATTTTCCGTCGCCGAATCCTTCCGTAGATCGGCGCTTCCCTTCCGGCGGTCTCCCTCGTCCTCGAAGAGACGTACTCCTCTAGTCGAGGTGTCCTCGAAGCGTGCAGGGTCTTGGGTAGAGTCGACGGCCGCGAGAGATCGCGATCCTTAGCCGAGCGACTCGAAGGATTCTGGAGATTCGTGAAGGATGTTCTCGTGACATCCCTCAACTGCGGACTCGTTTCTACGCTCGCGCGACGACGTAGGATATCCTGTCTGGAGACTTTCTTCAGGAGCGAGGAAGCGCGCTCGACGGTGTCCGCTTCCTGTAGACGAGCTCGCCTACCGATGGACGGCAAGGTCGTCGGTCTCCTCGCCTGCTCCCTCTCCGCGGGACCGAGATGCCTCTCGACTTCGTCCTTGACGCTTCTGCGCCGCAGGATCTCCTTCCTGGAGACGGTCAGGTTGCGCGGCAGCGTGTAAAAGAGCTCGCGGTCGCTCGCGTCCTGCGACGGCCGGGCGGAAGTGCGGTACTGCTGCCTGATGCTCCTCGCTTCCGCCGGCACACCGCAGGAATCCGGAGCGGAATACGGCGAATCTGGGTCTGGGCCGCCGCCATTCCCATTATGCAACGCGCGTCCGCCGCTGCCGGATAACGGTTCCACGCTCGCGTAGAAAGCTTCCGAAGAGTGCCGCGAAAAGTGACTCCGCGGGGTCGACGATCGACCCACGGACCAACGGCGTTGCTGCTGTTGCTGTTGCTGCTGTTGCCGTTGCTTCGACGAGCCCACGTTGGCCATCGCTGGCGAGGATATCGCCGGACGGCGCCGCGTGCTTCATGTGCCAGATGACAGTTTGCCACTTGTCTTCTCCCAGAAGAGAGGTCTCTCTCTTTTCGAGATGTATATCCTCGTTTACCGATGAAAATTTAATAATTTCTATCTTTTCATTAGCACTCGATCGTACAATTTTATTTACAATGAAATATATTTTTTTCCCAAGTTTTTTCTGAGCCAGAATTCTCGCGTGTTTTGTCGAAACTTACGTAATTAATTCTTCTTCGCGTACGCTTATCTCTGTGCATACATTATCACACTTGCATAATATAAATAACGTGGCACGCAATCGCGTGAGTGCGAATATTCGTAATTTCGATTTCTATCGATTATAATCCTCGAAGATGCTCGCGCTTATCCTTAATATCTCGACTATTTCCACGGGACAGGATATACGAAATTTTCCCTCCCCTTATCTTCCTTCATTTTCTCAAACATCGCGTGCGGTATGATTGTAGCAATGCTACGAGCTTCGAATTGCGTCTTTCAAGTTCGCTCAATCTAAATAATTGCTGTTGCCGTTGCTTCGACGAGCCCACGTTGGCCATCGCTGGCGAGGATATCGCCGGACGGCGCCGCGTGCTTCATGTGCCAGATGACAGTTTGCCACTTGTCTTCTCCCAGAAGAGAGGTCTCTCTCTTTTCGAGATGTATATCCTCGTTTACCGATGAAAATTTAATAATTTCTATCTTTTCATTAGCACTCGATCGTACAATTTTATTTACAATGAAATATATTTTTTTCCCAAGTTTTTTCTGAGCCAGAATTCTCGCGTGTTTTGTCGAAACTTACGTAATTAATTCTTCTTCGCGTACGCTTATCTCTGTGCATACATTATCACACTTGCATAATATAAATAACGTGGCACGCAATCGCGTGAGTGCGAATATTCGTAATTTCGATTTCTATCGATTATAATCCTCGAAGATGCTCGCGCTTATCCTTAATATCTCGACTATTTCCACGGGACAGGATATACGAAATTTTCCCTCCCCTTATCTTCCTTCATTTTCTCAAACATCGCGTGCGGTATGATTGTAGCAATGCTACGAGCTTCGAATTGCGTCTTTCAAGTTCGCTCAATCTAAATAATAGCCTTCTCTCGTGCATAATGAACGCGCATGTAGCGTTTCAAGTCAATGCCCGCTGCACAACTCTCTCGGACGTGTCCCAAGGTATCGAGCACACGCGACACACATCTTTCACTCGCGATATTCAAAAGATCCGATGACGCCGAGATATTGATAAGATATCGATATCGTGTTCCGAAAAATATATTAAAATGCGAATTCACGAAGCTCTTCCCCTTCCCTTCAGCCGAATATTAAATACTTTATCATGATTCTCTGTCACAGTTTTCTGTTGATTATTATAATAGATAATATTAATTAGAATATATAAATATATAAATGAATTATATATCTATAATTATTTTTATTATCCTTTGCATTAGATATTATCTATATTGATTGTTAATTATTATTTATTAAATTTTTTTGATAAAAAGAAAAATAAAAAAAACAAGAGCGAAAAACGCAACAAGAACATCGTCACGGTCACCCGAACAAGTTTTCTAGTTAGATACCAGTTGTCTAGCCACGCATCGAGAACCGCTTCGTCGTTCGACTGCGTGTAAAATCGCGTCTGCGACCAGTAAAACTACGCGTCCGCGTAGAGTAAAGTTTCTTCCCGTTGGAAACCAACCAACGGAGTAGTCGTCGAATATCTCGGAATGGACAGAGAATCTCGCGAGTTCCGTCGAAACTCCAGTTTCTTCCACATTAGCCTCCTTTCCGACGATATATCACCGCTTTTCCCGAGGTTTATTTCCAATTTATTTATCCCGACAGACCGAGAAACTCTTATCGATGAATCCCGTCACGATCGCGATCGCGACCCCCAAGTCCGTTGGAGAGTCGAGAGCCCCGCGTCGTCGCGCATGTTAAATTCGGCTTAAAAGAAGTTAGGAGGCCACGAGCGCGAGGATGGCTTCTTTCTATCGGGCACATTGGGTCAGTCGGCAAAAGTCCGTGCTGCACACGCGGAATTCATTAACGGTGCCCCTCGGCGAGATGTCAACCTCGGTCCCGTCATCCTCCGAAAACTGATCCTTCTCTCTCTCTCTCTCTCTCTCTCTCTGTTTCTTCCTACGAAGAAGAGCCTCCGTTTCCTCGCGGCTCAAGAGATAAATAATCGCGCGATGCGAACGCTAGGATGTTCGACGCGGCACTGGAAGTTGCAGGCCTTCCTCTCCGCAACAATTGCCTCGGGTACGCAGTGGCGTATGCGATTTTAATTAAGACGCGCTGCTAATTAGGCCGTGCCCGGAGAGCGGTCCATATTCCCGATCGAACGCGTTGCTCTAATCGCGCCACCGGATCGCGTTTTGCGATTCCAGACCTCTCGTTCCCCCAATATACTTCCCATCGCGATAACTCTACTCTCGGCGAGAGTCTCCGATTGAACGTTCGGACAGCTCTCCTCAGGATGTAACACGTCGAAATCAACGTACGCTACCGACGCCAGTGGATCGAAACGCTTTGGGGTGGAACCAAGCGTGCCTCTCTTCTTATATAAATTACGCGCTAAATAAACACGCACACATGCACGCGCGTTGCATGTGGATTCTGCCTAACGGCCGTGGCGAGTTGCAGAAGAGCGATAGAAATTGTCGATTGCGGCGAGCGCAACTTTAAGATGGGACACGATTATTTTTTTTTTCTTTTCCTCTGGCAATGTCCTTAATTGATTTACCGGCATTGAGCAGGTATCTTTGTTTATTAATTATCTGAATGCCATTTCGAATTATTTCACTTTATAAAATAAAAAAGAAATGAGGAAAAGAAAGGAATCATTTACGTAATAACTGTTTCGCTTAAAAATAACTAGTGAATAAAATATCCGAGACGCATAAAAAAGAACTGTTCGTTAAATCCGTGGCGATTTCACATTTTCATTTTCGATATAATGTCAGTTATTTAATATTCATTTCAATTTCGTTGATACCCTTACGCTTGCTCCTTCGGAATGCTTCCTTAATTATTCCGCCGTTCATTATCCGCGACTGGATGCACGGGGAGCATCCAGAAGTAAAAGTGAGAAACCGCTACTAGCACTTGCAGCCAGTCTATATTCCAAAAGCGTTCGCACGAGAAAATTTTTGTGCGAGTCTTCATATTACCACCGTTATTAAAATACTGTTAAATTTTCAATTGAGCAAGTTGAATAAAAAATAATCTTTAATGAAAAATTAAGTATTAGACATATATAATTAAATTATTCTATAATAAAATTTGTAATCGTAAAATTAAATAAAAAGTAAGAAAATTTTTGATGGTTCGTAATTACAAATTATTGCCGTCTCGCAATATTTATATATCATACGTTAAAAAAGCTCTCTTTGCAGAATATGCTAATTCTTTAACTTTATTACTGGGGAGATTTAAAAAACGCGCGCACTTGAATATAGAGTTAATACACATATTTTTACTACAATATGTCACTTCTATAAATAGATATTTTCATTTCACATATTCTTTTTAATTACTCTGTAAAAAGATTTAATAACTTTGCTCTATTTTTCCTAAAATCGCGCTTTGAGAAATCGACGATCGGATCGATTATCGAAGGAAAGCGTCGAAAGGAACGTCGCGTCGGACGAGGCGTTTGAAAGTGGCTGCTGCGAGAAGTTGCGATGCAATTGCGTGTGCGCAGATCATTGACTCCGACCACGCAACGATCCCACCGCAGTCGCGACCACGTAAATATTGTGCAATGCCATGATAATTCAAAAATGATCATCTCGCGGAGTCTACGAGTAGAAATTGCGTCGCTTTGTAATAAACAATCTCGAGACAGGTTTGAAAAACATTCATTCAACAACCATTAATTTGCAACACTTGTAGACATATTATATCCACGTGAAGAAAATCCAGGATGAGTCTAGATTTTTCAATCGATCGAGATTATAGTTGAAGATAAACATCGACTCACCTTTTGCCACTCGGCGTACATCTTGCAACGGCGTTAAATCGATCCCCGTGCGAGAATATCCGTCATTTTGTATAACCGGTCTTCTCTGAAACAAAACAATCTATGAGTCATTTTATTCCAATTAAAAAAAAAAAAAATATTGATTTTCTCTTAGCTTTTAGCGCGACTCGCATATAATTATTAAGTACAAGCTATCAATCAATGTCTATCAGGGTTCAATGTTGTGCGCGTGCCAAGAAACGTTATTACGTCGATTGCATGTAACGGAAGCATCGCCCCGCGTCCAATTTGTCCCGCAACTTCCGGCATAGTACCAAGAATATCGATGTTTAACTGTAAGTTCTTTACTTATAAAAAGCTACACGTATACATATATATTTTTCCCTTATATACTCAAGTTTATAACAAAAATATGAACGATTTTGAACTCAAGATTTTTCATTCTTTTGCTGTTTTTTATCATTGCAAAATTTAAATATGCTTATCATTAAAACTCAGATATTTAACTATTAATGTTACCAGTCTATCTTACATTTCGAAGGAGCATTAGTTCGACGCGAGCGCAGTTTGATACCGATCATAATTACACGTTCGGAAATGTGGGAAGTGTCGCAATAAGTATTCAGCTCTGCGAGATTGAGATACACACAACCATGCGCATATCTATATTTCTGTGACGCGTACTAGATATCCATAGACATCATTTATACTTTCCGCTGTATATATGCCGTCATTCTGTGCTATAAACTGCGCAAAAACGAGCGTGTTCTTTCTTACACATAAGAAAAAATAATCTTAATAATTGTAGGCTTAATAATCATAAATAAAAAAATAAAAAAAAAAGATAAAATCTTATTATATGTATCTCCTTTTTTGAGATTCCTTTTTTTTATTCATTACCTCTTAACGATTGATGTAACGCATGTCTCGCGTTTTTTATTTGGCTATTTACATTTAAAATTAAATTTATTTTAAGAATCAAAATTTGGGATTATTATTTCCTACAAGTTTCGGAAACAGCACCAAATGTCAACATGACATTCTACTTTTAATAAACTAAGTTTTCTCAATGCGAAAAATGATTACACATAAAATTATTATTACTACAAACAATTATAAACAAAATATATCATCATTGTCTTTGTTGAAAAGTCAAGAAATTTATTAAGAGCCTTGTAAACCTACCATCCCAGCCGGCCCTGCGTATTGCAGCGTGTGAGTGAATATACGCTCACGTGCACTCGGCGCGGATAAATCTCGCGGGTAAAGCCTCCGGTAAAAGTAGCGACACAACTGTGCGTCCTTCTCCTCGCGCTCACCGCGGAATGCATTTCGCAATTTTATGTTAATTCATTTAGTCACCCTCGAACCGCGACAACACTCTCGCGAGCGAGAAGGACGCGTAGGATTAGATTCAATGGAGCTGGAAATGGACGGGAAAACAATGGCGAGGCATGGTCGACATCACCGACTGTACATTGTCCGCCACAAGCCACGATGTCTTCCATCATCGCCTCTCTTTCGGCGACTCGACACTCCACGGAAAAACGGCTGACCGGTTTTGCGCCACGATATTCGTTCCGTGCGTCATCCTCGCCTTCTGTCAGACGAATGTATTTAGCGCCCAAGTCATCGGGTCTTGTACGAAGGTTCTTTTATAAACGTTTGTAACGAGAATTATAAGCTTATAAGATAAATTTAGGCTTTGCAGTAGAAATAGTCTGGGGAAGATTTAAATGACGTCTCATTTTGCGGCCATTTTTAAGCTTTAATAAAAGATTACGAGAACAATAAACACATATTTTCTCTTTCTCTATGCAAGTTATCCAGGTCAGACAGAGAAAGCAGCAGCAGCAGCTCGCGGTAATACAAGAATCTTATGTAATTCATAATCGCGTCCCTTTTTCTCTCTCTTTCTCGCATGGGCTATCGAAACGAGAAGTTAGGAGAGATTAATCGTGCGTCATGCTGTCGCTTGTACGACCGGCTTGTTTCAAAGTCACCATGAGTCCTATCCAAACCAGCGTTCGGGGACGTGAAATTCTTGCGCGAAATTCAAGTGTGAATAGTCTCGTCGATAAGAAAGCACTTTTTAGGAAGCACTTTCTCTCTTCAAGTTTTCATTATTCTTTCGGTATCATTCGCACGATCGGACTTTCGTCCACGACGAATGGCAAACTCGCGTGTGCGATCGCGCTGTCTTTTTCCGGCGTCACTCGTTTCCGCCTTCTTTGTCGCGTTTTTTTTTTATAAAAAATATTAAAAATGTGAAACTTACGACATTGGAGTTTCTAATAATTCAAAATAAGCGTGTAAAATTTTTTTATATTGTCTCAATATTGTACTCTTGTCGTATGTCAAACTATTATAAATTTTAATCGAAATATTAATAAACGCCAGTTCCTACACTCTCCTGAAATTAGAGATGATTATGTTAAAATTTCCATTAAGCTTTTTCTTAATTCTATCAATTTCGCACATTTGTGTCATGTTTCTGGCTCGACTGGCAAATTATATGAGATTCTCTTCAATTCAAAGGAACAAATTATTTAAATCAACATGTGCACAAATAGATTACAAAATGCTCCTCAAAGTGTATATTTCCACGACTGCTAACCATTTATTAGCGTGCTACTGTGTGTGGGAATTACTATCTAAAGCAAAAGTATTATGAAGTCGCTCGTACAAGTATTTCCACAACGTAACTTGCTTGAGCTCCACGGTACGTTTATTTCCATTTCCACGATATAAACTAGAAGAGATCGAGATAATTAAGCAGACGTTCAGATTCTTTTCAAATTTCCGCAAATTGAATAGGAGCTATTAACGGGAATGTTATCATCCACAGTCGCAGATGGATGCAATGTCCTTGAATACTTTCGCCTAATCGCGCACAATCGGCCGGAGTGTCGCGCACGCCATTTTAAAGTCAGGAACGCGCATGAACTTTGTTCCGACATTTGCAAAGGGTAGACAATTCTTCACGGTATTCAGATTCTTAATTAAATTCGAGTCCCCCTTCGCATCACTATACATTATATACAGTTACGTGTAAGATATTTACGAAATTGATTTACGTTCATTTTTATCTTGTTTTTTGTTACTTCTCTTATCTTTCGATGCGAATAACTTTGTATTTTACGACCGAAAACGAATATATACAACGAGGTATAAGCTGCAAAGTTAATATAAGAGCAGAATTTCTTGATTTTCAACTGGTTTGGTGACGTTCCGAGCTATAATAAATGCCTAGTTGAGTGTTAATTTAACCTTCATCCGTTCCTCGGAGAACAGGTATACAGATCGAGAACTAAAACTTTTCCTACATATTCACGTATGCATCTTGAATCAAATGCACTCAAGTTCTATATTTTTTTAAATTGAAATTATTAACACGCGATTTTTAACTCACGATATATCTAAACGACAATTTTTTTTTAGCAATTAAACATGTTTCTGTTTCTCTTTAAATTACACGGAGACAGAGATTAAAAATTGACTTGTATTATTTTAATTAATGAACTTATCGCCGTTTCAACCTAAGATTAATGTATATTGGAAGGAAACAATTCTTTTTAATTTCACACATAAACATTCTATATTTTAATAATAATCATAAATGTATGTAATCGTTTACACACATATATATATATATATATATATCTTATTTATATTAGAGTTTATTATTAAGATAATTAAATATTAAAATTTTTTTTGCCATAATAATATGCAATATACGAGGAGTGCGTCCAAGAGATAACATCGTCTCAACAGGCATCGATGTCTCTGCCGCAAAATCTCCGATTATCGTTTATGCAGGAGACATCGATCGCGACGCCGCCCGCAAGATGACTTTCTCAGGACTTCTCCTCTCATGATCGAGACTCACCTCGTGGCGTCGTAGACGTCAATCGCCGATTTTCCGTGAAGAAGAAAGAGAGAGAGAGAGGTAAAATCCTGGCGCGGTCCACCGAAGGAGAGACGAATCTCCAGTCGAGCGACGTGAGAACCACGCGGATCCTCGAGATCCTCGGACAGGGGATGAGAGAACGCGGCGATCCACGAGATGATGGATCACACTTTGGAGCACACTATTCCGCAAACTGCTCCGAAATTGAAACTGCACGCGAACCTGTGACCGGGGTTGCCCGTCTCGTCGCAATTCCCGATTATATTCAATTACTCGAGCGTCGCGGACGATCGAGCAACAACTGCTTCCACGACGCGATTCCAGATCGTGGTATGCGGTCGCTCGACCTCGCCTAAGAGGAAACTAACTCTTACTGCCACCATGAGGAGCCACCATACACCGCGGTGTGTACCGTTACGCACGCGGTCTACAGGTGTACAGGTGGTCTCGAGCTCCGGAGACCTGAGGGACCAGGTTACTCTATAGTGAAACCGGCGTGGTCGATACGGGCCGTTTGAAACGACCTGTAAATCGCCGGCGGAACAGCGGCGTATCTAGCATCTTGGAATCCGGCGCATAAATTCTTCATCCGATTAATCGAAAATTATAAATAAATAGTAACGAGAGAGAGAAGGGCGGGGAATGCACATTTATCTTAAAAATTTCGTAGCTTTCTTTGTTACATTTTTATGCGCGAATATTTCTCGCACAAATCTCTTCTACTTTGTATGCAAATACGAATAATATGGGAACCCGTGTAATAAATACATGTTAATTTATTCACGGACAAACACGAGAGGGGAAAGGAGTGGGACAGACAAGCTGACTGGGGAGAGATTTCGCGACCCGGTGAGGATTCTTTAAAAAAAAAAAAAAAAAAAAAAAAAAAAAAAAAGAAAAAAAAAAACCTTTCTTTGGGGGCAGCGTCCCTGCCCCGTGTTCTTCAAGGACCAACGCATGTAATTTGGAGCAATTTGGCAATTGCATATAATTGATGAGGATGCCTTTTACTCGCCGATGGACCGCTCGCGTCGCGTCCGCGTATCCGCAGTTAAGTAGGGGTAATC
>NW_021848537.1:1925965-1931490 GCF_003651465.1 Formica exsecta
AAAAAAAAAAATAAAAATAAGGAAAAAAAATACGCTTCGTTTGGGTCGACGTCACGTTACCTTGCGTGCGCCACGTAGCAGGTGCTTGCAGGTGTGCGTTTCTTTTCCCTCCCCTTCATTTATTTTTCCAAATACGACACGCAGACAGGATTCGCGCTCTAACCGGCAGCCGGAATCCCTCAAAGAGGTCATCTAATCGGCGGCCGTTGTCCTCGAAGCCTGATATGGGGGGACCTCTTTCTAAAGACCTACAGCGTCACTTTCGTGGCAAACCGGGTCTTGACCACGCGTCAACGAAATTGACGGAATTCCTGACGATCGAAGCAAACCGGAAAAGAGGGATTCGATGTAATGATGGAGCTCGAGAAGATGCTAGATGATTCGGAAATTCTGTTCTAAATAATTATACTGTGCGCGCCGATTATCAATTAAATTATTCTTAAAACTAGATCTAGATTCTTTTATATAATATAACAAAATAATAAAAATTTGAAATATCACTATTGTCTTCAAAGGAAATTTTATTATCCACTTTTAATCATTTAAACTTCTATAAATGTAATTATAATTACAAATAAAATAATGTAATAGTATCAGTCCTGTTTTCTAACAATTAAAAATTGCTATTAAGATATTATTAATAATATAAAGAGTACTTCGAGATATTTTTATATTATTTTTAGAAATAAAAACTATACATTTACATTAATTAAAGAATAAATAATAAAAGTAAATTATTGAAAGTTATGCTGCATCTTCCATTACATTAGCTAATTGGTTTGTGTCTTTTTATATTTTTGCAATTTCCGCGTATTACACTTTATTTTAACTCGTTTTTTTATTTCTCGACGCATGCGAGACGCTTATCTTCGATTTAGTTAACTTAACTAGCAAATGTAACAAGCGAGTAACGTCGCCGTTATTTTTACATATAGGCATTCCTCATCATGAGGCAACTAAATTAAAGCCAAGTCCATTTCACCTCGTGGACGTGATAAGAATGAGAGAAATGTGTAATGGGACATGCAGTTTACTAATTTTACCACGTCACAAAATATGACATTATTTACACATTGATCTAGTGTGTCACACTTTAATTACCGTTAACACTTTCCAGCCAAAAATGTAAAGAGATTTCGAATCACGATGCCGGATTAAAGGATGAGAGCATTTGAGAAGCGTCGCGAATGATGATCGTACACGATAAATAATAATAATCTCGGACAGAGAGGAAAACACTGAATACGTAATCACATCAGACCTTTCGATCTTAAGTTTATTCAATTATTCTTTGGAATAATTATTTCTTTGGAGAATTATTGTCAATTACCAAGTTTAAAATAAAAACAATTTGTAAGTTTTTTAAATCTCTTGGATAGAAGATGACTATATAACTGTTGTTAAGGAACAAAAAATATACCAAAAAAATATAAATAGTAATATTATATTTTTATATAATAAAAAAATATACAAAAAATATAAATAATATAATTAAATTCTGTTCCCATTTAATTCTTTGATTTTTTCTTGGAAGCAGAAATTAAAGCTCGATTAGCGGTCGCCAATTAGCCGGAATCTAATTAGCGACCACTGACCAATCCCTCGAGACTTCCATGTTCGACACTCAGTAATGCGACCGCATGCACCGTAATATCGATGGTATGCGAGTAATGCGTTATAGGTTCCCATTCACCGTTCCTTCGATTTCATGAGCGCAAGGATACGCGATAGCCTTCGGCGATCCGAAGGAATTCTTTAATCGATCGTAATCAGCGATGCGTTTCAGCAATCTTTGGCAGAAAAAAACTGCATCCGCTTTCTTTGCTTATTTATACGCAATGGTTTAAGATACCGGCTATCTCGAGCAATATCGAAAAGGAGAAATGTATGACTAATATAATTGAAATTGTCAATATTTACAAAACTACAACATTTATAATTTTCATATATTTGATTAGATAATAAATGTAAGACAATTGTATCCATCATGAATATCTGTGTTCCGATATAAAGACTGGTGACAAATCATTCATTTATGTATACATTCATTCATATGTATATGACGTACTCTGCCACACCTTAAGACAAAACAAAATTTAGACGTGCATGCCCGTTTTTAATAATAGATAAGATAACTAGAGATTTTAGCGAGTCGCTTAATTAGCTATTTATTATCAACTTAAAATATTAATTCCTTTGAATAACATTCAAGTAGCACGTGTGTAGATAAAGTTACGAAGAGAATTATCACTTGTAGATAACGAGGATAACTATAGATAAGAAATTTTCAGTGAATAGAACGAAACTCATGCTTGCGGTGAAGATGAATAACATACAGTCTTCTTATCAGTAGAAGATGCATAAGTTAGAGCTCACGCTACGTATTATCGACTGAATTTGAAATATTGATTGGTTGAGATATCATATAACGTTCGAAGGTAAGTTGTTCACAATATCATTGAGAGCCAACAAGGAGTCTACAGAGTGCACTCAAGTGCAATAAATCGTCCGTTTTTTGAATATTACTGAAAATTCCATCAATCAAAATCTCGTTTGTTATTATTAAATAAATACATTATTTAAAATTTATTCCATTAATTTTTTTATAATTTTAATATTGTATAGTGTATCATTATACACGTAATACATCTTCACCTCGTAACAATTAAAATTTTATATAAGAATTTTATATAACAACAACTCCTTTTCTATTATATTTTAATTCTCTTTTTCATCTTTTTTTAGATTCTGTTGTTGGTCGTTATAATTCTTTTCTTAAATTAAATTATAAAAAAGTCTTGTATTTACACAATAATTGGTGTAGTTTCTCTTTTCGTTAGAATTTTTTTAATAAATTGCGATAATATAATCGAGATAAAACGTTACGGAACTCTTGACAGAACTCATCAGCCACGATAAAGGGTGAGATATGATTTTTTTTATCGGTGGCTTTTCAAGCGTTGCGTAAACGGCCGCGACAGACGAGCATATGTCACTCGAGTGCGCGATAAAATCAACACCGAATTACACTCAGCCGCTAAATGATACGAATAAAGTCGGCAAACAAAAATATTCGCGTTTAAAGATGTCAACCATGTGCTAATGTAACAGCATTGTGTATAGAAAGAGTTAAAAATTAAAGTCGACGGAAATGAGAGAAGTGAATACTTAACAACGTCTTGTTTCTCAATTATTTTTTCAATTATATTTTAGTTTTGTCTCGACGGGAATATCAATCTATCTTTATTGCCAATACATCTAATGCCAGAAATTAAAATTTCCGAGAAACAAAGATTTCTATTTTGTCCTTTTGTTAAAAAATAATTGACTTTAAATTCGTGATGGAATATTTATGATATTGAATATTTTTCTAGAACGCAAAGCTCTAAAGAGTGGAATTTCAGAAGGATTATGCGATATCTTACATAGATGATAATGATTACTTCAATACAAAGCTTCGAGAAACGTATATTTGCCAAAGGAATAAAAATTCTAGAGATAGGGTTGAGTATGTGCTTAGGATATCGTATAACTCGATAATACTAACTCGACGGTAACAATTTTTCCACAAGGCAACGCGTTCCCTTGTAATTCAAAGGCGACGCATCTATTGATATGGATGAAGCATCTTGACTTTTGATATACGCTCGATTTCAAATGGAAAATCATGCCTGGATTGGATTCGCGCGCGTGATCAGAAATAAAGTTACATCGCCCGATGACACGCCACAGTCTCGACTTTTGTCGTGTAAAGATAAGCTTGACCGAAAAAGACGCGTATCAGAGCGAGAGCGAGATGTCTCCCTTATGACAATAACTTACAATTTGTGGTGTGTGTGTGTACTTTAAACGAAAGTAAGTTTATCTATTTAAGTAACTTATCTATTTTTCGTTCGCGTCCTCACGCGCGGCCCCGCACTCACTTTATCTCAATTCCGTCTCGGAAGATTCCTTCGGAATGAATATGCGCGGTGAGTTTGGGAGGAGAGAAGAAAAAAAGACGAGATCTCGACAAAAAGAGAAAAGGTGGGCGGAGAGAGGAGGGGAAAGGAAGGAGGCTTTTGGCCCTCTTGCACAAACACACTGTGGCCCCTCTCTCGCCGCAACTTAAATTGACTCGATAAAAGTTGGCGGAATAAAGCGCCACTATATCAGAAACATCTGCCAAACGTTATTACAACTTTGAATAAAGAACGGCGGCCACGAGAGAAGCGTGGGAGGTGGAGGGACCGCCGCCGCCGCCTCCTTGTCGTCCTCACGACGACGAGGATGAGGAAAAAGTTCCAAGTTCGCGTTCGAAGACCGTGGGAAAGTTCGCCCGTAAATCAAGTCGTTATTTTAATTTCGCCAGCCTCGTATTAGCCTTCCCGTTTCCGCCATTCGTTTTCATTTCGACGATCTGCGTGTCGATCTTCGATATACAATAATCTCGTAAAGAAGGGTGTGCGCGCGATATCGAGGGATGGGGTAGGAGCCCGGCCCCGGAAATGGCTCAACAATTTTATTGGAATAAGGGTATGATGGGAATAATAAAGATAAAATCCTAAATACGGCCAATATTTTACCTCCTTCGCATCAATGTATTGCTATTGAGATTCTTTCGATGTTTTATCAATAATCTAGATTTATCAAGAAGAATTTAGATTCTCTCGAAGGGTAATTTGCCATAAAATTTGTGGCGTACAAAAATAAAACAAAAAATTAAATTAAATTAAGCGATCACGTTGAGTCGAGTATAATTTAATTACTGTTTAAATTATTTTAATAAATATGTGAGAATTATAGTTTCTAAGATGGATGAGATTTTTTTTACATTGTTAGATGATTATTTTTGACGATACGTATCGGATCGAAAATCTCTTCTTAGACTCATCGTCAGATACGAAATTATCTCTCTTAGTGCAGTCCAATCTCATCTTACGATAACTTTATCGATTTATCTCGATAACCCCCCATTCCCTTCACGAATTTTCTTTTGATATACGTGCTACTTCTTATCTTCGTGATTGAGGCGATCTCTATCTCGACGGTTTTGTTCGTTCTTCAGCGATTCACATGCCGCTCTTATTTCAGAACCGGCTCATTTCGGCGTTTCGCGGATGCTGTGAAGAATCGATTAGCATCGTGTCTGTGCGAATATACCGTGACGCGTCCGAGGAAACACGGCGAAGACCGAAAGTCCCCGTCCCGAAAGGAGTCAAAGATGCTAAAAATCGTAGGGCCGTGCCGGTCCGCACGCAATACCAAAGTTGCACGGCACGGGCAATCACGGACCGGATCAATAGCATCAACAGCAGCTTGTCTCCAAAGACTAAGAAAGTAAGCTTAACGATTATTAAATTCCAGAGAAAACAAAAATAATATTGAAAATTATAATAAATTTTTTAAACATAACAATATAACAGAATCTCTTAAAAAATCATTTTTTTTATGTATAATATAAATTTCTCATAATTACATAAAATAACAATTTACTATAATAAAATTATAATTAAATTAATTTATAAATTTATTAGATCTAAAAC
>NW_021848537.1:1931514-1955671 GCF_003651465.1 Formica exsecta
TATATATATATATATACATAAATCTTTCCTAGAAAGTTAAAAATATATTTTGTAAGATACGTTATCAGTCCAAGCAATCGGAAATTAATATCTAAAATAAATCAGTCACTATCAAAAACTATCTCTACCGAGACAACAGTCCCTCTATGATAGAGTTCAAGTATCGTCTCCGCGATAATTACGACGTGCGGAACGGCGTCGCGGATTAATTGTAACTGCATCGCGCCGCCACCGATTCGCCTAATTAATTCGGTTACTAATGGCCGTCGCGGCGTCCCCGACTTACCGGGGTATCGAACGTGCCCGGCAGCGATCCCGGGCGGAATCGAATGGGAGATTCCACGGCTGTCGTGCGCAACGATGGAAACTCGGGGCTCGGAATTAAATCGTCAGAAATCTCGTCCCCCGCGGCCCCCTTCCCGCCTCTCCCTCCCCTCGCGCTCGAGAGCTCGATTAATTCCGATCGATCCGAGAAGCCGGGCGGCTGCTTCTCGATCTTCTTCCGTGCCCCCCGGTCGTTTTCACGCCGCGATCTTCACGATCGACGATCTATTCCGATTGGAATCGTCTCTCACGCCTCCGTCCACGTAATACACTCGTATTTGTAGCGTAATGTCTTTACTTTAGTAGAATAGCATATTTTCTTTTTTTTTTAGGCTTCCTTAAAGTTCCCACGGAATCTCGAAATTTCTCCTAGTTTTTCAGTTTGACGTTTACGACGTTGAATGTATTTTATCTCGCTTGTCATTTTGTTTCGTTAAAATTTTAAAACCCTGAATGAAACATTGTTTTTAATATATGTATATGTTTGCGTTAGATATTGCTTTTTATTTTAACAGTGTTATTTAAGGAAAAAAAGAACCGTGAGACGTATTCCAACATGTTTGAATCCTTTTTCTGTGAAAGTTATAATTTTATTTTGAATTATATAAATATCTAAAATTTTTTTTATAAGAAATAAATAAAGAAAACATTTTTATATATACTTCTCCGTTTTTTTTTTTCATTCTTCATTTTCTTTGTGAATTGTTACAAGTATTGCTGGAATTTTTCGTAGAGAAATAAATGACGGCTCTCGAATGCAAACGCGTTCAATCTGTTGGATGTTGTAAAAAAAGAACGCATTGACACTCAAGGCATTGAGTTTGCATTCGAGAATCGTTATTTATTTTTCTGCGGAACAGCATGCTCTGTCGTCAAACATTTTTATTTCTTGTCTGATATTCTTCGAGATTGTAAATTATCGAAGACGAAATTTATTTAAAGCAGCGCGTGCATTCGTGTTACTTTATATTTCATGCTCTTTACACATTACTCAACGAGTACTTATAATTCCTATTCATTTGGATGGTTTGTAGTGGCGAAGAGGGATGAGGCTCGCTAATGTAACGTGACACTCGCAATTCTCTCTTAAGCATATGCCGGAAATAGCGATGGAACAACGTTGAAATAACGATGGAAATAGAGAATGACATCAGAGCGGGACAAATGCCCACTTAACGCGCGAACGGGCAGCAAATCTAAGAATCTAATAATTCAAGAATATGTTCGACGAATTCTCTAAACACACCTATACAGGGTGTCCCCAATTTAAATGTCAAAACTTTAGAAGCGTGAGAGTTAAAATCCTCCTCAGGTAAAATTAGATTAAAAACAAAATTTCGCGTTGTCGCGTATTTTTATCTACAATCCTCTAATTTTATCTTAGAAGGATTTTAACTCACTCTCTTTTCTTAATTCCATGTTCTTATTAGTTTATCGGTCCCCTATACGCTCCTAAAGTTTTGACGTTTAAATTGAGGACACCCTGTATAAAATACGAACTTGAGAAGAGCTTCATATATATATTTTCAACATTATAATCATTCTCGCGTAATTAATCTCTCGAACAAATAAAAAAGAAATTGAGTGCAAAAAATGACACGATTAGCATTTCTCGCAATAATTGTTTTATCCTATAAAAAATAATTGCTTTATCATCTCTCCTATGTTCTTTGCATTGGATTATCGCGAGAGAACATTCGTCGAACGCAGTGCCCATTGATTTACCAATTCTCGAGAAATACTACAGGACATTTCCGGTATTTGGAATGATTTAGTTCGCTCATTGGCGGATTGTACGTTCGCACACGTTCGAGATCTCGCAGCATCAATAACGTCTAATCACCTCGGTGCGGAGTCGATCCCGTTCGGTCGCGCAGTGCAATTTCGTCCTCTAAACGTTCGCCACAAATCACGACGCGACGCCGCCGCCGCTGCACGCGATTCGGGAAGCTGCGACTCGACATTTAAACTCGGCCGGATTATGGTTGACCGATAATTAATCGCCGCTATCGTGCACGAACGAGCCGCGAGTAAGTGTTTAACATCGGCAAATGACCGGACGATCGATCGTTCGACAACTCAATAGCGAACGGAATTTTACGCGCGTACTATTGATATATTTGGGGAGGCATCAAAATTTTCGAAAATTTTCGAGATACATTTAATAACATTATCCCAAAATTTTCGAATTATTATTTCGAGATTATTTTAAATTATTTTTTATGATTTTTTAATTACTTAAAATATGAAAAACAAGATATATACGAAAGATTATAATAAATTATTGTGTTTTTTAATCCTTTTTAGTTTTTGTTATAGTTATAATTATTGTTTCTCTTGGAAAATGATAAATTTATGTTTTAAATTTAGTCACATATATACAGGCTGTTCAAAAACGATAATCCACAATTTTTTTTACGTGTATTGCTCGTTCTTCCAATAATTTCGATCATTGTTGAACCATTTCGTAGACTCAAAATTGTTCGAGCGCCCCCAAAGTGCCTCGCCCTTATTCTCGTTCCTCACGCATCGTTAATCGAGGGCGTAGTTCCTGCAAACATTTTTGCCATCCACCCCTTCGTCGTGCACGACGCGATACTTCCAGGATCATTGCTCTTTGATCGGTTGGCCAGAAACGATAAGGAGTACATATTTATTTCCAGGTGAACCGAAGCGAATAGCGAAGACGTGATGCGGAAACGATGTCTGGATGTACGCGAAAATAAGCGAGGCATTGCCTCGTACAGTTCCGGTAGAAAACCCATGTCGCAAGCGCGAAATTTTCATCCCTCTTTTAAAAAAATATACATTTCAAAGCGGGCGAGAAAATAAAATGTAAGAAATTTGTAATGCGATGTAGCATCATAGCACATGGCCTGACTCAATTAACACAGAGTCATTTTATTAGTTTCGATTTTGAGATTCTAATAAATTTTATCATTCCACGTAAAAGAGTGTTTTTTTTTTTTTCGTTCAGTACCCAAGTCAAAATTTTGCCTCAACTTTCATCTTCAATCTTTTCATGTTTATAGATTCTAGAAAATTTTAATAAATTTAATTTATGGAATTAAATTCTCTTATTTTTTCTATCTCAAATAGACAATAAATAAACAGCTTTCCATTTAGAAATTTAAAAGAAGGGAATTTTCAGTAAAATTAAAGGGTGATTTGATTGCGTGCTTAAAGTATCGAAATAAATTAATTAAATTGAAAATTGTGTTCGAAAATCGGAGAAAAATTTTCTGGATAGAATCATTGATGTAATCTAATTTTATCTTATATAAATCGACGTGTGATCCAATTTGGCTTTTCATAATAATTTTCCGGCAATCTGAGAAATAAGAAACAAAGAATGTTCTAAATGGCGAGCGTATGGAATTTTTCATTTCGGCTGTATGCGTGGTTTTATATTCCGAAGAGGCAGTCGTGCCGCCGTACATCTTTCTTGATCTCCGATCGAGCCGTCGCTTAGCGGAGCGTGAAACACATTTGCCCGAATCGCGGTGCCTTAACCGCGCGAGCTCTTACATTCGATCTAAATCTACTTTCGTCCGAACGGAATACATACTTATACCGTATCGGGACGTATGATCTACGAAAAAATCATGAAACAAAGTGCGAATATGACATACCGGCGTCTCTCACACAGATCCGCGAGATTCTATCTTTCTTTGAGAAGATTTTACTCTGTTTGAAGAGTTTATTCGATAATTTTTAAATGAGAGCAAATTTAAAAATCTAGGCCTGTCATCACTGCAAAAAAGGCATTTTTAAAAGATAATTTTAAGAGAGAGAGTTTCCGGTTTTCCTTTTTTTTTCTCTTATCGGTGTCCAAGTTTCCAACTGAGTTTGGAGTGGATTAAAAATTCCCGGATATATTCTTGCATTCGTCGACAATAATTTTTATTCTATAAATTAATAGTTCAATATATTCTCTTTCTGTATTTCATTCATGTAAACTGTCTCGTGAACTTTAAAGTGATCCATCAAGTAAATTCGCGTATTTGTGTAGTCAATGCTATAATCTCGAAAATAATATAAACTGCAAATAAAATAATTACATTCAAGTTATGGAGTAGACACACTAATTACGAAACGTCCAAAAATCACCCGAGGATGGCGTCTTAGAAACAGGAAAGAGACGTAGGCGGAGCGAAAGTCGTTCCAAGAAGTTCTCGCAGGATCCGCCTCTTCCGTTCACTCCGTGCGGACGTTCCTTTCGTAACGTCGTGACGCTTCGAGAGTTCCGTTTTTATTATCCGACTTTTAAAAGACGGCCGCGACGTCGCATCGATCCGTATTAGCCGCTAATTTCACCATTTTATTCACCCCCTGTCGCACGACTGGCTTGATTTTTCAGTTTTCGCACCCTTTCATCCACTTCCGAGCCCAGATTCGAACATAGACTAATGTCAAAAATTCGGAATCAGCTGTTTATCTAGGAATTTTTATCCGCGTAAACGATTTGCGAGCTGCTGCGTTGCCAAGAGAAAGAGAGAGAGAGAAAGATATATACGGAGCGTGCGACTACGAGCGAAATTGAGCGCCAGATAATTGTTTCGAACAATCCTGGGTGACGCTTTTCGTCGGTTCCTATGGCAACGCGAGAGACTAATGTCAGAAATTCGGAATCAGCTGTTTATCTTATCTTCCTGAATAGTTTCTCCTCGTCATTCTTTGATATATTTCAATTTCGTTCAACTCTACCAAATCTAGTCGTCTTCAAGTCTTTTGAAGCGCGCAAAAAATTATTTACAGATAAATATTATATTTATCAAAATATAAAAAATTGATTAAGAAACAATTATAATTAACGATGTTTTTAATCACATTTTTTAAAGAACCAAGAGAAGATTAAAAGAGCTTTATATATACCCTTCAAATTTCTTGGGTTTATATTTTATCTATCGAATTTTGGCGACTGTAAACTTCAATAAAGCTCGATTAACAGTCGTACCTCTGGCGTTGAAAAATAAAGCAAATGATGGATGGTAATTAATTAGCTAGGACAAAACCGGTAACGAGTTTGGCGCATGCAACCGAGTCGTCGCGGTTCTCTCACGCGATATCTCAAGTTCTTATGCAAAGGTGACAGTGTGCATACTTGTATAGAGCTGGCATTACATCCAGACAGGCTCTTTCAAATGATTAATTATTTACTAATCTGTAATGTAATAATAAAAAGTTAGACAACTATATCAAGCATTCTTTAAAGTTTTTTAAAAGTTTATCCTGTGTTTATCGTAGACTAAGTTTAAAAGAATTAATTTAACGACATGCATATGTATATTACGGACATGATTCACAACAATAGAGCGACATTTTTTTTAATAGATACTGAAAAATATCCAGTATCAAAATATAAACGAAATATTTTTCTTTTAAACTACCAATTTACGTGTTTATTTTATCAACATTTATTTTACGTAGTATCTCCGAAATATCCAGATACTAGTCTACATATATGTCGTTAAAGTGAAATAAAAATTAAAGATAGTAAATTCGAAGAGACTAAACGACGAAACTAGCTAAACTAGATATTTGAAATCGGGTTGAATCAGAGTGCCCAGATTATAATGTACGATGAAAGAATCGCAGCACTGTATAACGCAATGTAACAAATCCATTTATGGTTAACCCGGGAATTCCAACCGTTCGTCGTTTGCGCAACAAGCTTCATTAACGGTTCTAATTGGATAGCGCGATTCAGGATGATCGATGGATCAGCCTCGATTCTGATCCTAGAGGCAGATCCTACCTGCCTGTATTCCGCCGGTTTCTCTCCGCGTTTCGCGGATGTACCAACACCGAAAGCGTTTCTGCAAATGCGGTACGAACGGTTGCGTGATTTATGAGAGTAGGTAGCGGTGTAATTAGTGGCGTTCGCGTTCGGCCGCGCGATATAATTTGCGATAAAAACGGTGGCAACAATATAAACACCAAGCAAAAGCTATGCCTTTCAAAGAGGGCTAAGGATGCGATCCAGAATGGAATGCATCTTCGCATTTTGCTCGCAATAGTATTGTTCCCTTATTCTCAGGTAATTTATAAAACGATCCTGTATAATTATATCGGACAACTCATAGCCATTCACGATGACCAAAGTACGCTTGTAGAAAAAGTAAAAAAGTATCTTTGCGTCATTAATAAATTAGAGCGGATAAAAATAATGAAAATTATTTTAACTGCCTTTATCGAGATATTTTTTTTTTTTTTGTTGAGATATTAAAACAATATTTTTTTTATATACACAATTTTATGCAAAAATAACATTTCCGCCATATTTCCAAGTATCGCGTCCGTTACTTCATCTCGCAATTCGTGGCAGCTGATGTGCGTGAATGGTGGGGAGATCTAGAAAATATGGGCGGGTCTCGGTCCTATCAATGCGCGCATTGGTGTGGAACGATTCTTTGTCGTTTCATGTGCATCGTGCGTGAAACGGGATGCATCTTAAATAATACGGCATTATGACCTTTTTTGGATTTTTCTATATGTCTAAATTTTTCCTCCCGTTACAAAGAGCTTTGAAAGTCTCGAGTTTTTAAGCTAATCAAAGATCCATCGGTCTTTTAAATCAATTCAATTTTTTAATTTAAATTAAATCAATTTTAAATACAATTTAACGTATAATTAGATCTTAACGTCATTAAACCGTTAAAATCCTAGATACAAAAATTTGAAGATCTTTAAATCTCGGATCTCTAACATCCTCAAATCTTGAGATCGAGCCAGCGGTTCAAATCAAGCTGTTTCCTGGCGTGCTAAAATTCTTGTCGGTTGTGACAGGAGGCAATTTGACAGTGTAAACAGTATCCGCAACAGATTAACTCGCCGGAGAGAAACTTTTGCTCCTTCGTGAATCGGAGAAGTATCGGACGACCGTACGATGATTATCGACCGATCGAAATTGCAGGCCTCGCTGTAATTCACGGACACCGTGACTAATGGTTGTAATTAATACCACGCAATACAACCGGATCATGCCGTACCTTTGGTAATAGGCCTGGCAGATACGTGCACGGTATACCTGAGGTCGTCCCCGTAAGGTGTCATTGATACACCCGATATTAAGATCGTTCCAGGTATAATATTGATATACGAACAATCCCCCTCGCGTCTCGAATATAAATCGATGCAGCCCGAGCACGCGGATGCAGTAAAAACGAGGAGTCCGAAAAATAGACGCAAGGAAGTGAATTAAATCTTCTGGATTTTTAAAAGATCGAAGAAAAGTTAAATTAAACTTTCAAGAATTCACAAATAAAAAAAAGAATAAATTATACGACACTGATGAATAAAAAATACACGCTCTTATTCATAAAAATGGAAAGAATGTTGTGTGTTGAAAGTATGCGGAATATAATTTGAGAAAATCGATACGGTCTCGTTATATACGTAGCATACTGTAGAGAAGTCTAAGCGGGGAGAATAAAAAGAAAATTAATAGAAAACAAGGCGCGCGTAAACCGTACGCGGAGACTCGCGTGCGCGCGAAAGAGGACGTATTAATTCACCGCGGAAAGGCAGGATGAATCTCTATCATGGCATTCTGGATATTCCATTTCCACATGGTCGCCGTGCCGCGGTGATATAAATGCTAATTCGTGACGAGCATCCTCCGATCGACGTTGGAGGATACCGCACCTAATTTTCCTCCTGCCAAGAGATCCGGCCGGCGCACCGCGGCCAGAGACAGCTGATTTGTGGAAAACACAGCGAAACGCATCCCGCTTTTCGCACTTTTAGACTTTGACGTGCGCGTCGTTTTTACTATCGTTGCTATATCATTCGATTGGCGATGTCTACTTAAATATAAACTCTGGCTAGCTAAATTTCAACTTTTTATTTTTCCCATTCTTTGGCGGAAGGAAATACGTTCGAGTTCAATGTGACGTATCTCATTATTGTAACTGAAATCGCGATATATTCCACGAATTAAGTAGAGATTAAAAAGAGAGAGAGAGAGAGAGAGAGAAAGAGAGAAATAATTATATGCTCATATTTTTAACTGTTCAAAATATCTAATTATTCTACATTAATTGTGTCAACACATTACTCTTTGCCGTTAGATTCCTGGTTTCGAGAAGCGGAATTTAATGTCGATTTAGCCTGATTGAAAATGACTACTCAGCCGGACTCTTGGCTCGAGTGTCTCCAGGGAAGACGTAGAATTGTTACGCGACGCGCGAATCATCATACGAAGGACGCGATTCCATCGGATCTACCACAAAGGGCTGACGCGAGAACATCGCTTTGTCAGCGCGAGATCCCGGGAGTATTCGGGGACCGATTGGTGTCACCAAGCGCCCACCCCGTCAGTCTTCCGAAGGGTAGTTGGTAGTGAACAAAAGAGGGAAGCTAGTTCCGCTTGGTTGATAGGTACATCGATAGAGGCGCATTCGTTTTATCGATGATAATTTACACGCATCGAAAGAATTTTCGCGTCGGAATCTGGTCGCATCGTGAAACTTGTGGCCATAGAATACGCCAAAATAAAGACTCATTATTATTATTATTATTATTATATTAACATTAAAGAGATTAAAATTTTATTATAAGTATTTTATTTGATAAAGCAAGAATTTATAGAAACGTTTTTTCCATTCAGAGAGATTCGTTAGCGACGCGTTTCCTTTTATACTATTACAAATGTTGTACTCTCACAAAGGAAGTACTAAATAGATCCTAAGTGGGGTCTGTTGAACAATAAGTTCGCACCCGCAGCACGCGCAGGGGTCCTGTCGGATCGAAACACGTCAGCTAACGCACAGAATCCCCTTTCGCGGTCCTACGGGACTTGTCCCGACCAGCCAAGTCGAAAGATCGATGGAAACGATAAGGAGACTATTTTTGATCAGTCGCCACATCGCGTTACGAGACGACCGCGATGTGATCGGACGTTAATTACACTATGCGTGGATTTGATCATCGCGATGGCTCGTGTTTATGATTGTTGCGAAACACACGATTTTGTCGACGACAATCGGCAAAAATTCGATTTCGTATCTTTAAGGAGAAAATTCATTTAATTTATATCATAGATTTTTCATTCGCGCGATCCTCTTTGAAGATCCTCCACTCTTTAAAGCCTCTCGCCCTCTCCTTTTCATTATCACTCCGGCGAGGATCGCGCGTTCCATTCGAGTGAGACGTAAACACCTGAGAACGAAGCCGGCACCTAACAAGACGCAAAAATAAATTGAGAGACGCGAGATTAATGAAACGCCCGCCGGCGGCGGCGAGCGCGAAAGGGCGGAGTGTAAAAAACGGGCCCGTGGAAGAAGTGGATAAAGAAGAGAGAGGAACAAGATCGGGGGGGCCGATAGCCAGACAAAGAGAGAGACCGACTAGCGAGTCTACTAATGCGAGCCTCGTCGCTTTGTAACAACACACACATACACACACACACACACACACACACATACACATGCTGTGTGTTCGATCTAATTTATTTAATGTTAATCAATTTAATCGGGCAGCTCTCTACAGAAATAAAGAATCATTTCTGCAGATACAAACCCATTAATTCTTAGCCAATCCGTGCATCTGAGGATGCATGCCTCGTAGAATGCATTTACATTTATCTCGTGTAAGAATTGAAAAAATATATAATACATACATTAATTTTCCATCTCTATATTATTATTATATTATTATTATTATATGCTATTATTATATTTAATATGTAATTACACTTAAGTTGTGACTTTCTGTAGTTATCTTTTCCGCCTGATTTATATCAATCTATTCTTATTAACTGTATGTACTAGAGGATTTCTTTCCCGTTTAAAATGAATTAAATAAATAAATAATTTAATTAATTATTATTTTATTATTCAATTTAAAATTTCTCGTCCCGCAGGAAAAAAAATTGTAAAACTACTCGGCTTTGACTTATGAGAGATATAATTTCGCAGAGATCACGATGCATCAGGAAACACACACAAAATTTTTTAAAACTTTTTGCAGTTTTCATAGCTTTCCGAGACATCGGGGACGCGGCTAATGAACTTATGAGCGAACATTAAGAAGCGTCAAACTGTCTAGGAATAAATTTTTCATCCGAAACATGGTCGTTCGCACCGTTCGACCTCTTTTCCCGAAGCTCGTGAACCTTAAGGTTTTAACAGATCTAAGGTGAGAAGGGTGAAGGGCAGCATCTCGAAACCCCTTAACGAGGAAACTTTTGTCGAAACGAGCCACTTGGAAATTTTCGAGGGTAGCTTTAAATATTTCAAACTGTGTTCTCCTTTCCTCCCGCATTTTCTCTTTGTACTCTTCGTCGCTACGGCCGTTCTAATTTAACGCTAGGTAACACAAGCGGGAATCGAGCTCACCCTTGGTAACGTGTATTTAGACTATCGATAGATTGTTTCGAGATTCAACAAGCAAACGCACCGATTCTCTGCCTGCTTGATTGGGATTTGGATTTTTCTGACATGTATGTAACATTATTGTTATTCCGATTGTGGAATTCTATTCGACAAGTTATTTTCAAACATTTTTCGAATAAAATTTAAGAATTCTTCTTCATTCTTAATATCTTGATATTTTTTATTAAAAATAAATTTTAAGACAATACTATCAACCTTTGGAGTAGGAACAAAATTGTTTTTTCCTACTAATGTAATTTTTTCAATATCACAATAATATTGACATGCAATTGATAAATTATTGTATTGTTTTGTTCCAAATTTTGTTAATTCTTCCACCCATCTCTTTTTGCATCATTAGAACAAATAATAAATAACGTATAAATAAGGATTGCTTGGATGTTGCATAAAGATCAATTCTCTCAGGGGCAAGTATCGAAATTTCGTTCAACGTAGAACGCGCGCCACTTATCATCATCAGCATTATCTCATTAAGCAGGGCATGCTGCGCGCGCGGCCAGCAGTATTCGAAATTCCATTTCGCGCTCAGTCAGGCGGAAGTTAACGTGTGTCCGGCAATAATGAAAATTTTCAAATTTCACGCTCGATTATCCGACGCTGCCATTTGGCGCGTTTAGGATCGTAATATCTCCGCGCGATCTGTCCAGCATCCCATTTAATCTCCAGCTGCTCGTTTGCGAAACTTTTCAAATCATTTTGAAATCTCTTAATTAACATAAAGCCATATTTTTGCGACAAGTACAAACATTCATGCGCGCGTATCTTTTTATTAATTAGAGAAAATATATATTTATACTCTACAGGAATAAAGAAATAGTTTATTATATATATTCAACAAATATCTCTCGACGAATGAAAAAGCGCCTTGTATATCGACGAAAGATTTTATTCCTCCTCTTGCCGTATTTTATCCGTATTACTGCGAAAAAGAGACCCTCCGCGAATAACAATGAGAAAGAGAGTCGAGATGAAAGTGTGTAAGAGGCACAACGATCACGGTGTATTCCGCACGTGTCGCTTACCGTTTTGCATCAACCCCCTCAAATCCGCGCTTTTTATTTATTTCGCGCCTGTGCCCGCGTCGCGTTCCTTCGTCCTTTCCTCCGTCCATTGCGGAATCGGTGCTGTAAATCACGGCCTAGTCTCCGAGGTGTCGCGCGCTGCTCGTCTCGTTAAAAAATCATCACCGAATTAAATCGAGTCGCCCTTCCGTCGTGTAAACAACCCCCTCACGTTCCGTGTATAGATTTTCGAGCGGCCCCCTAACGTGTATCCTACCCTAACCCCCTTTTCCATCCTCTTTCGGGACGGGGGAAATCGACTTTGGCCGCGCCGGCTCGACCCTCGATAATAGATGGTACCCCTGGGTACCGCAAATGAACCACGAAATGCTGCCAGTGTCCAGGACCAACCTGTCATTGGTCCTTGCCGGGACCGGCGGCCATCTGTCCATTCGCGATCGCGGTGATCCTGCGCGAGAGAGATACGAGAGATAATACACATTTCAAGCAGGAGATCGTACGACGTCAATCGTGCTCAGTTTTTCGATTAAGTCGATGCATGTTTCAAAAGGTCGAGGAAACATGTATGAGTAATATATAATTGTAATATTCAAAATATAGCTGTTGGTAGTCTCGATTGGAAAATATCGATATCGCGCGTACTCTTTTAAATAGAATTATTGTATTATCACTGCAAAGAAATAAATTGTATATCATTGGAAAGCGATAAATATCATTAATTATAATTGGCCCCAATTATAAATATAGAATAGCAAATCATTAAAAAAATGATTTAATAGAGGCTATTTCAAATTCAGTGATAATTTAAAATGCATTTTATAAAAAATCAATTGATAGTGGCTGTTTCAATCAATAATATTTTAAAATATGTCTTATAATATTACATTCAAGATAAAGTTATATATATTCTGTTAGAAAAATATTTGAGTTTTTGACCAAGTGTATAGCAATCCAAAATAAATAGAAAAAGCTTCAAAAATTATATTTTACAAATATGTATAATGATATTTCTATGAAATCTTACTGCCATAATCAATGGGACGAAGGAGCAAGTATTTTCAGAGATATTTAATGAAATCGAATGACGATAAAATTTTGCTTGTTACTTTAATCGATGGCATTTTTATTCGATGAATTTAAGAGAGATATTAAAAATAGCTATATTTTGTGTTTCACGTTACACAAAAAAATTTACTTGTTCTTTGCGTTTACGAGAATCTGTCAAAATATGTATGATGTATATATCTGCGTATCTTTAAAATGGATCTTACAAATTATAGTAGATATATAGCAATTTCGTTTCGGATCTTTTATACAAATATGGGAAAGAAACCCAGCTGCAAGACGATGTTTCGCGGCGCAATACGAATAAATATTTTTAGCTGGACGCTCGAAGCACTCACGGGTTAAATACATATATCACTAAACGGTATCGTTATAGCGTAAGCGCGGCTCGTTGTTCCATTCGCGGCGGCTTAAAATTCCGTAGAAAGGGGCACAAATCATCGGGGCGGCTCTCCCGGGAAATATCGAACGCGGCCATAAATTGCAGATCAAAACGTGTCAAACGGTCCGGTCGCGAAATTAAAAGTGACGGGCGTAGCGGCCTCGCGTATCGGCCGCGCCGCGCGAAAACCGAGCCGCCATAATTGTGAGTTACGATGATCATGCCCGGCCGTTTATTTATTCGCCGTTGCGCCCGTTATTTATGATGAAAATGCATCAGCGGACACTCTGTGTCCGATGTATATTACGTGTATCGATGACGCGTCGATATTTCATCGAAAAGTCCCGAAACTCGCGCGCGCCACCCCCGGCCATCTCCCCCTTCAAATATGTCACCGAGAAAATTAGAAGCGATGAGAGCGGCCCGCATCTTTTACGGACGTTCGATTTTGTCACTATTAGATTGAGGTATTTCCTTTCGACGTCGCGCGTCGCCGTATCGCCAGATTTACTACTCGTGATTAAGAGAACGGTCAAAATATATTTTAAATGTACTTTATAGAAGACTCTTATCGAGAATCAACTATTTAAATGATATTGGAATTCTTTTCATATTTTGCCAGCTCTTACAGTTTAAAACGCGTCATTTTTCATCACGTTAGAAAAACTTATCCAGATATTATTATTTCGTGTACAAAAATACGATAATAAACGCAAATAATAATATTTTCTTATCAGTTTAGAGAACACTTTATAATATTCTTATCTTAGAATCTCGATTTTTCCGAGACATCTTCGAGATGTGAGACGAAGCCGCGGAGTTGCCAGCGAGTGTCGAGACGATAAGGGATAAACGACAAAAAGGGAGCGGGAGAATGGTAGGGGGTAAAAAGCATTACAGAGGCACGCAGGTGCCACCAGGGTGCCGTTACTTAGCCGCGCACAGCGCCGGAAAATTGTTTACCGGATTGTTTAAACGAAATTTACTAAAGCTTACTGATTTTATATCACGCCGACGCAGCCCCTGGGAGTCGCACAGGATTATACATTAACGAAGTTAGCCATGCACAGATGGGGGATGGAAAGAGGTGGATCGACGGAAGGGGAGTAAGGGGGGAAGGAAGGGGGGAGGTGGTTTCGGGCTCGGTGGAAATTAGCCGCGCGCTATAATCGTCGCGAAATAAACGCGCTATTTCACGCTTCGCGTGAATAAATTGAAAAAAAGAAGCGAGCAAAAATGACTATCGAGAAATATATTTATGGGCGCCCATACCGACGGTGTGATAAATCCGCGTGAGAGAATTCGCGTTTAATCTCAGAATTTTTTTTTTTTTTTACCCTCCCGTGAATTTTACTTCAAATTTCACCTGCGCGCGCGATATTTTTTACTCATCAATTATTCGCCCGACCCGTGTATCTCGTACTGCAACGAGAGAGGGAAACCTACGGAATCAGTATTATCGCTCGTATCATATCGCGTGCAGTTTACAGATTTATATCACGAGATTAAACATTAGGATATTTTTCCCGCGAAAAATTTCACGCCAATTTTGTTCCCAAGTGAACGCTACGCGAAAACGCTCTTCGTAGAGCTTGCATTGAAACGCAATAAATACTAATAAGGAGTCTCGCGATTCTCTCGATTCCGGAGCGAAATCGAGAGGAAGCTGCGGAATATTTATGGAGTAAGAACCATATGCTGCGACCGCGGCGGCCACCGAAAACGTACCGTTCGACCGACCCATCTGGCCAAAGTGGCGATCGTAATGTCCTGCCGGTTATCACCTATAATTTGGGGTAATATATTACCTGGTAATTCGTTGCTCATTGGCGCAAGATGCAATTACGAGCGTAAACGGGCAGCGGGCCGCGCTATACGTTCGCCATATGTCTCGCGGATCCCGAGGATTGGCAATTTCTTGATCCCGATCTCGCGATGCCTAAATCATTTAAGGACGTTGCGTCACGCCCTAAATAACTTAATCCGGCAGGTGAGCGATACCCTTCTGACGGAGTGTGCTCGATTTCCGAACCGAGGCGATACTTCATTACTTGAAGGAACCGCCGTATAAGGGTAGATCCCCGAATAAGGCCCGACTGATACTTGCATTCTACTTTCAATATATGTGCGTATCTTTCCTTTTCATAAATGAGTTATATAATTTAATTAATATTTTTTTTTATTATACATAAATTTCTGTCAACATTTTAAGTATTTTTCTTTGTATACCTTAATGCATATATAAAATTTATTATTACGTTATCATTTCGCATTTCCTCTTCCCTTTGTATATTCCTCCACTCTATTTAGCACTAAACATGCGTTATAAGAGAATAAATAGAGTATTATTTTTAAATTATATTATTCACATCGTATTTAACTTTAATAGAGGAAGCAAAAAAAAAATCGATATTTGTGGTTCATATAAAATGCGATTAAACACAAAGCTGAGTCCGTGGAGTTTCTTTGAGCGCTCCGTTTGCTGTCAGCATCCTTAAGACGGTCCGTCCGCGCTTTCCCGGGGAACTCGAGAGCAGGCAATTAGCTCCGGGGTTAAATACCTGGCCCCTCCCCCCTCCACCCCACGACGCCGTCGCCTCGCGCCGAGACAGATTAGACTCGTAATAAAGTGCTGGGGGTGTAGTCACGGCGGAAACGGTGCACGAGGGAGTCACTAAGGCGCCGCGCTCTCTCGTTGGAGCCCGCTCCGAAACAGATTTAAACTCGTTTCTCCTCTCTCGCCGCATGCGCCGCGGAACTTTCTCGCGTTTTAATTAGCCGGCCGTGCCGCCCGCGTATACCGCCATACTACGCCGAGATGTCGGTCTGTAAACAACCTGGACGCTGTCACGGATTCACTTCGAATTACTGCTCGATTATTTCGATGAGTCTCGATATTCACGTATTATTCTGTTTTTTTTTATAATTATCATTAAATTAATCACTCCCCGGACTCGAGTATATGATGTATCTTTGAAGGATTCATTTTAGGATTTTGATAAACGCTTCAATCAATCAATCATTGTTAATAATTGCAACGCGATGTTACATGCAAAAATAAAACAAGAAATGTAAAGTTCATACAAGAACAAAAGGCATCCCTATCAAAATTTAATATAGAAAACACCTTCATATTATTGGGAGTAGATTTTTCATGAAATTATATGTAAATGTAGAATAGAAATCTAAATTTGTCTTTTTCTTTCTCTCTCTTGAGATTTTCTAAGAATTTGCTAAATTATTCCTTCTCGTAAAAATTAATTCAATTTCCCTATAATCTAATTAAAAAACAATATATTCCGTTTATTAAAATTCTCTTTAGGTTCTAACTGCATATAATCTTCTCCCTTTCAAAGAAATTCTTCTCTCAAAAAATAAAATTTTGCTATTAAAGAAAATATCATCTTATTTTCAAACAATCTTCCGGATGAGGAGAGATTCAACGAGCACAAAGCTCGGCGGTTAAATAATTAAGCCATTGACGGAAGAACCCAATTTTGCGGCGACGTCCAAAGATCACTTCTTTCCTTTCCGAAATTTCATCCCGCGTCGATCTTAGGAAAGAGAAACTCGTTCAGTCAGCAGGACCGAGGTAATTCGTGAGGAGAAATTACTTAACTCTCGGATGATACATAAATTAAGTCGGAATCGTAAAGGGGCCCGTACCACAGTCGCAGCCAGTTAGCGTGAGGGTGCCCCAGAGGGCAGTACAAACCCCCGCCACCGTTTCCGTGGAGCTCTTTCTGTCCCCCCCCCGTCCCCCTCCTACCTTCTTGCCACCCCCGACAGCCACGTTCCTTCTATCTCGCTCAACCCTTTACGCCGCTACCTAATAGAATTACCCTCGGAGCTGAAGTTAGCCGGATTGAAATTGCCGTCACATTTTTATCAAATCTTGTTAATTAAGTCGTTTGTAATGTCTCGATTGTGCAAAAGTATATATTATTTCTGCTCGCAATAATTTTTACCATCTTTAATAAATTAATAAATAATATTTAGTACGATTAATTTCTCAACTAAATTTTCATATAGCTTTCAAATTTGACTAATAACCTTTCTCTCTTTGATCGATGATTGTTGTTGATAGCCGTTGTCGGAACAAGAGCTTAGAGATACTACTTTTAGAAAGAGCGCGTTATAAATTTTCGAAAACGTGGATAAGGAATTTTCAAAACGTAACATTCTCCAACGTTCCTTATATATATTTATTCCTGTCTAAAATCTCATTTCGACTGAAATATCTGCTTTATACCCGGCGGTACGTGCATTCGCGGTATGATTTTTCATTAAAGTGTCTCCCGTAGCTGAGATATGGCCGGCACATTGAATGTAGCTGCTCCCAGAAGCAAGAGAGACGGAAGGAGGGGGCCGCCGCGCTTATAAAGCGCGCTTTCGCGGGCGGAAAGAGAGAGAGAGAGAGTGCACAGGAGAACGAGCGTTAAGCGAAACGTATGCGCGCGTTTTGCAGAATATTGCGGCGGTGATGTACATCCCGACCGCGATGCTCCCACGAGTGCGATAAAGATGCCGCCAACGCGGAAGTTATGCGGCAGCGGAGAGAAATACGTCGAGTTTGCTTCATCGACTCGGCATCAACATCCGAGACGCGGAGAGATTAGAGATCCAAGCGTCGAATAATCTGATTCTAATTAATTAACGCGTAGCTTTGATCGAATGTATCAAAGTCGGAGGATATCGATATCTCGACGACATCCTCACAGATAAATCAACGCGACATCTCTCGCGGAATAAATGCGGGAACGTATTCGGGATGAACAAGACGCGGTTCCTCTTCTCATTACCATCGTTATTGGGGTGTCGGTGTTGGCGCGACGCGATGTCCAATTTCCAATTTTCCCTCGGCGTATAGCCGAAAAATTAGCTTATCGCGAACGATAATCCTCGGTGGCCCCCGGGACAACGCGAGCGTGCGCCCGCGGATTATATGCCGGAGAACATATTTCGTAATCCGCAGAGATATACCGCCGCTCCGTCGTGACCCCTCTCTCCGTCTCCTCCTCCTTCGCCCTCGGCCAACCCTATCCGAGGGTGGCTCGCCGTATCGAGAGAGCGACGAATTATTATTACGAAGATACTCATGTATCTCAATGACGCATCGCTTCGCACGGGACTTAAGCTTTAATGGAGTCTCCCGCTCTTTCTTTCTCTTCATCCCTCCCCCTCCTTTCTCCCTTTGTTCTGGTGTGAGTCTTATACCGGCAATATCGGGGCGGTTTTCGGGGATCGAGCGGTTCGATGGAAGATAAATGACACGTGGACGACGGTTTGGGAGTTGTCCGTTCCGATGTTTGCGAACGCAAACTTGGTGATCTTGGCGTTTTTTACGTGTGATATACTTATATGTTCGCCGGGCAAATGGATACGATTTCACGACGAAAGATTTCCCCAACAGCTCTTGAGGCCCGTGTTCTCATATAGTGCCAATTCCTATCCTCTTCAGTTTTGTTTGCCGAAGATCGTTTTCTATACGCGGGCAGGAAGTGAAACTTATTTAACGTACAAATTTAAAGAGCGAGACTCATCGAGTCGAGATTCTTTTCTGCGAGAAATTAATTTTCAATGTGTCAAAAAAATTTGCGCGGCAAAAGATCCTCCGTGAAAATCTGGGATTCTGATAATTTTAAATAATTGAAATACTAAATACTTCTTAAAAACTAAGTAGACCAGATTTCTTATCTGATATTGATGCGTCAATTCTCGCGGAAGATGCCGACGGTTCGCAGTTTTCATCCGCGTCTCGCATCGACGGACGAAGAGAGCTAAGCGGATATCGATTATACGCTAACGAGGCGCGCTCTCGCCGGTTCCGCCGGATCGTCCTGATCAAACACATTAGCCCCGACTTCCGGTGGAACGCGGCTGCCAATGGAGTGGCGTCCATTGTCGGTGAACTTGATGATGACCCATTGTCGCCTCGCGCGTTTCACGACGTCGCTCGTTTGTCGAGGAAATGGGAAAGTCGAGTGGCTCTCTCGACCCTCTATTGTGTCTGGGTTGCCGCAAAATAGGCACAATCATCCACGAATATTTCCTGCGAGAAGAATCATCCATCGATGACACGGCATCGACGAATTCATCTGCTACGCTATATTTGCGTCTTTTATCAGTTATTTTTCACTTTTGAAAGTTGCATATCCAATTTTCCAGATTAAAAGCTAGCAATTTTGATTTGCATTTATAGATCAAATTAAGAAAAAAGTATAGAATTTTTTATATTTAATTTATTGGCACAAAGCTAATTAAATCTGTCAATCTGATGTCAAAGACAATTTCATGGAAGGGAAGATTTTTCTCAGACTTTGATCGAAATTAAGTATGTAGTATTTTCGCCGTGTAATTAAAAACACTATACATGAATCACGCTTGCAAAGCATCGAGGATCCCAGATCTATAAATGCCGTTGATAAAAATTGACAAAGTCAGTCAAATTGACGCGATCGATTTTGAAAATTCTCTCACGCGTAGTCACGCTACCACCCTGCAAGTCCATTGATTCGCGTATCATCGTAATTTCACGGCGCGTTACCTACGCGAAATAACTCGGGGGACCGCGTGGCGTTTCTGCCTACGGCTTTAAACAAGCCACGAAATTGGTTTACTTTTCGGCGCGACCCCTCGCCGCCCCCTCCCCCCTCGGGTGTCGCCCTAGAATCACGCCACCCTCGCGAGGCGGCTAAAAAAGCAGCCAGCCTAATTTCCTACACCTCCCTCGAAACCTTATCTCCTCCTTCGCCCCCGTCGCACCCCCGTCTTTCTTCCACAGTCCCGTTGACTTTCGTCCGGGAATTAGCCTTTTAAATTGGCTCACCTATAGTCCCGCCAACGTTGAGTGGTCGCAGTTTTCCCGAAACAGATGGTAGAATCTCTTTTCCTACGCAAAGCCATTTTAGTCAAAGGAAGTAATTAGCGGACACAGAAATCACTAGAAAATTGCGTCAACCCTTTAACGGAAAAGAGTTAACAATTGTCTTCGAGAAAATCGTTGAAGAATATCGTACTAAAATCAATATATTTGTAATAATTTTATGACAACTGTACGCTAATCAAAATAGCAATATAATAGAAATTAATTATGCGTGATTATTTTCTGTATTTCAAATTTAATCCAGTGCTCTTTATATTTGCAATATATTTAAAAACGATCGTAAAGTATACATAAATATAAATTTTATAAAAATGTATATATCACATTAATAATATATTTTCTCTCTCAAAATTTATAATAAATTAAGCAATATAACTATATAATATACGATATATGAAGATAGACACTTGAAAGATCTAGCTGTATGAAATGCGTATAAATATCTTGGCGACGGTTACAATACAGCTGAGGGTGAATAGGATGTCGACGAGATTTCCTCGGATTTACTTTTCGCCATTCTTTTTTCCCCGCAATCCCAAAGTCCATGCGAGATCACAGGGATAACATCCCCGTGGACGTCTTTGACCACAGCGGGCGGCCCCAATTGCGATACCGCGAGGAGTCGGACAATTTGCTAACCTGGCGAAAATATGTTTGGGATTCGTAGTCCCCTTCCTCGGAGAATCCGTTTTACGATTATCGTAAAACAGTAGCGGAACGGATCGTTTTCTACCGCTGTTCTCTTTTAGTACACTTTTCGAAAAAGGGCCCAAAATTTGTTCGAATCGTTTTACTTTGCGAAATGATTGGATTATCACAAGTATGCAATTCACAATTCTTTTTATTGATCGTCAATATTTTTAAAATTTTTTGTATATCATTACCACAATGTTATGTATATAATTATCACAATTATATTAGAGATACGATATTAAAATAGAAATTATGCAATGAAATTTCTCAGCAATCGTAATTTAATGAAAAAAATTGCAGTTTGTTGGATCTTTTCTATTATTCATTAAACAATTGATCACATAGCAAGAGAAAAAATATTATTATTAATGACATGTATTTTTAAAAATCTTCGTGCATTTCACGATCATTTTTTTGACATAAATAAATAGCAATCGCATGATTTAATATCATTGTTGATTATCAACGGAATCATCATATTTGCACAAGGTCTTTTCTTCATACTTTCGCATCTAAAATCGACATTCCCTCTCGCCGTGAATCGGTTTAACCTCGGAAAATGCGTTTCGAACGTGCGTCGCTCGCGCAACGACATCTTTAACGCGTAACCGCTCGTGCATATGGCATCGGGGCATCGGTACGCGATAACAGCCAAGGATCTCCCCCAACTGCGTTATGGGACCCGTGGGATTTCGGCCGCGGGCTACGCAACCAGAGCTCTCCACGACCCTCTACGAACGTGGGTTGCGTAGACACACACGCGTTACAGGCTCGCTTCGAGGTCGAGCTCGCCACTTTTGCTCTTCGCGACAATTATCCTCCACGAATACAAGACGAGGGCGAAGTAAACCCAACAAAATAGGATAAATATAACGAGATGATGCATGATTTGTTTCTCGCGGCAATATTGAATGAAGAGGTTTGCACGAATTGGAAAGGCAGAGGAAAAGAGAGAAGTATTTTACGATAAAAATATTCTGAAATAAGTATAATAGAACTATATTAATATAAAGATTAATAACACGAGATTTTTCCCTTTAAAGAACCGAGAATCCACGATGTATCGAGACTTTAAAGATCGTCCAATATTATAGCGCGCTATTAAAAACTTTTGCTCGGATGAGATTTGATAGAGCAGGAAAATCATCGATGAAAAAAGAGACGCGATTATCGTTAAGTCTCGACACGCCCCGGGCATGCCGACCGAAAGAATTCAACTTGTGGAAATCCCAACAGATTGCCACGGGGGTTTGTCGAGATGCGGCGGTGGCGGTGGCGGCGGGTCCCTTTTCATGGTGGTTTCCTCATAAATAAAAATAACCATCGCAACCCCCGAGGGATACGTATACGCGATATCGCTTTCGTGTCTCCCTGGCGCTCGCAGGAAATCAGTAAGAATCGGCCCGCTATTCTCTTCTTTTTTCTAGGTATGCCTCGATAGATTTACTTCCGATATCACAGATATATTTTTGGCATCGATATACTTTATATCTCTCTCTTTGATATTATAAATTATTATTTTATACTTGTAGAGATACTCTTTTACTTCAATCTGTCTGTTTGTTTTTATATATGATTACAAAATAACTAAATTATATAAAATAATATATTATAAGTGCATCTTCGATTATTAACTTAATTTTGAAATTCGCGAAAATTAATATAATATATAAAAATGTATTATATCGTATAAAATTTGAGAAGTTTGTCGAGTGAAATTCTGAATCAATTTTCTAAATCTCACCATGTAAAACGACTCGATAAATACAAGTTGCTCGCAATCTGCGAAAAGATGAATTAAATCGGTTCGGCATAACGATCGTTTCGACGCGATATTTCTTTGTTACTCGAACACACGTGAAATCCCACGAGCGGTACGTCAGAATCTTAATATTACAGGATCCGCAACACGCGCGGCAATAGTAATGATCCACATTAAATTATTCTCGCGCACACACGCGTATATATAATCGGCGGCGCATATAATGGCGGGTATTGAAACGCAAATAGAGCGAATCATCCGGCCGATCCGAGTCCGTTTCTCTCTCGTAAAAGTCTCGCCTCGTTACCGGTTTCCAACCCCAAGGAGAGTTTCCGCCGAGCCGTCAATTACTAGCACGCGAGCCTTCGGACGATCGTGCGCGAGAACTCTTGTCAAGTTCTCGCGGATGTCTGAAGACTTGACATGAAAAAAGAAATCTCTAAATGGCAAGAATAAACAAGAACTGAGAAGAGGATATGCTGAGAAATATAAGGAGCAGATGCGCAGATGCAGATGCCAAAGAGATGAAAAGAAGATTTGAAAAATTTGAAGATTGTATGAGTGTTGAAAGAGTTCTCGTACGTACAATAACAAACGGACTTACACATTCGAGATTATTGTATCTGTATTGGACGTAACGGGATTCAGTTCTCATTTCATAGCCCTTGAGCCCGAATTAGCGTCGATATCACGAAGGTGGCGTTTCGCGTGGACCGACGCGCAAAAGGTAGGGCTTAGCACCCCCGTTCCAAGTACCCGCTAAGCTCGTTGGGGTGATTTGCTAAGCCCGCTAACAAATAGAACGATAGATGGCACCGTTCCAACCCCTGGCCACCCCCGTACCGCGATCCCTGACTCGCTCGGCCGAATTACACGCGGATCACAGCTCCTTGAGCTCCGATTTGACGCACTTCACTGTGCCATTACCGAGATAAATCGTGGTCGTGCCGTATTTGATAAGTCGAGCCCCGAAAATAATTTCAGAACTAACTCCGTTCTCTCTCGAGGTCTTTTCTTCTCGAATAATATAGAAATAAAAGTTTATTTTAGATAAGAAATCTACTTTTCAAATTTAAATCTTATAAATTGTGAGTTTCGATTAATTAAAATATTTACTATTATATATTTTTTAGATAAGTAATTCAAAATACACGTATCTAAAAATTTTCAGAGATCTCTGATACTAAAACAAATATTCGAGCGAGAGAAAAAAGGTCGGATTTATAAAGCGAAGATGGCATACAATATCAGTCAGAGAAGATATAAAAAAATCGACAGGAAGAACAAAGAGAGAAAAAAAGAGCACGCGAGCGCGCGCGCATATGTGCGAGAGAGAAATGGGAAAAAAAGAGAGAAATTTATTTTACTCTGGGGTAGAATCCCTTAGAGCACGCAGAGAAAAATTACAAAATTCTTTCTTATATATGTAAAGAAATGAGATGTAAAACAAAAAGATTGCAATGGTATACGGGCAGACATTATATTATAAAAATAGATGCAATGTAGATAGAAACACCGAGATAGAATAAAGAAAGTATTATAATGAAAATGCATATTAAATATACAGAACATGTAAAGAAACAGAATACTGATGAAGAGAGAGAAAAAGAGAGAAGGAGAAAAATA
>NW_021848537.1:1972373-1983131 GCF_003651465.1 Formica exsecta
AATATTTTTAAAATTTTTTGTATATCATTACCACAATGTTATGTATATAATCATCACAATTATATTAGAGATACGATATTAAAATAGAAATTATGCAATGAAATTTCTCAGCAATCGTAATTTAATGAAAAAAATTGCAGTTTGTTGGATCTTTTCTATTATTCATTAAACAATTGATCACATAGCAAGAGAAAAAATATTATTATTAATGACATGTATTTTTAAAAATCTTCGTGCATGATTTAATATCATTGTTGATTATCAACGGAATCATCATATTTGCACAAGGTCTTTTCTTCATACTTTCGTATCTAAAATCGACATTCCCTCTCGCCGTGAATCGGTTTAACCTCGGAAAATGCGTTTCGAACGTGCGTCGCTCGCGCAACGACATCTTTAACGCGTAACCGCTCGTGCATATGGCATCGGGGCATCGGTACGCGATAACAGCCAAGGATCTCCCCCAACTGCGTTATGGGACCCGTGGGATTTCGGCCGCGGGCTACGCAACCAGAGCTCTCCACGACCCTCTACGAACGTGGGTTGCGTAGACACACACGCGTTACAGGCTCGCTTCGAGGTCGAGCTCGCCACTTTTGCTCTTCGCGACAATTATCCTCCACGAATACAAGACGAGGGCGAAGTAAACCCAACAAAATAGGATAAATATAACGAGATGATGCATGATTTGTTTCTCGCGGCAATATTGAATGAAGAGGTTTGCACGAATTGGAAAGGCAGAGGAAAAGAGAGAAGTATTTTACGATAAAAATATTCTGAAATAAGTATAATAGAACTATATTAATATAAAGATTAATAACACGAGATTTTTCCCTTTAAAGAACCGAGAATCCACGATGTATCGAGACTTTAAAGATCGTCCAATATTATAGCGCGCTATTAAAAACTTTTGCTCGGATGAGATTTGATAGAGCAGGAAAATCATCGATGAAAAAAGAGACGCGATTATCGTTAAGTCTCGACACGCCCCGGGCATGCCGACCGAAAGAATTCAACTTGTGGAAATCCCAACAGATTGCCACGGGGGTTTGTCGAGATGCGGCGGTGGCGGTGGCGGCGGGTCCCTTTTCATGGTGGTTTCCTCATAAATAAAAATAACCATCGCAACCCCCGAGGGATACGTATACGCGATATCGCTTTCGTGTCTCCCTGGCGCTCGCAGGAAATCAGTAAGAATCGGCCCGCTATTCTCTTCTTTTTTCTAGGTATGCCTCGATAGATTTACTTCCGATATCACAGATATATTTTTGGCATCGATATACTTTATATCTCTCTCTTTGATATTATAAATTATTATTTTATACTTGTAGAGATACTCTTTTACTTCAATCTGTCTGTTTGTTTTTATATATGATTACAAAATAACTAAATTATATAAAATAATATATTATAAGTGCATCTTCGATTATTAACTTAATTTTGAAATTCGCGAAAATTAATATAATATATAAAAATGTATTATATCGTATAAAATTTGAGAAGTTTGTCGAGTGAAATTCTGAATCAATTTTCTAAATCTCACCATGTAAAACGACTCGATAAATACAAGTTGCTCGCAATCTGCGAAAAGATGAATTAAATCGGTTCGGCATAACGATCGTTTCGACGCGATATTTCTTTGTTACTCGAACACACGTGAAATCCCACGAGCGGTACGTCAGAATCTTAATATTACAGGATCCGCAACACGCGCGGCAATAGTAATGATCCACATTAAATTATTCTCGCGCACACACGCGTATATATAATCGGCGGCGCATATAATGGCGGGTATTGAAACGCAAATAGAGCGAATCATCCGGCCGATCCGAGTCCGTTTCTCTCTCGTAAAAGTCTCGCCTCGTTACCGGTTTCCAACCCCAAGGAGAGTTTCCGCCGAGCCGTCAATTACTAGCACGCGAGCCTTCGGACGATCGTGCGCGAGAACTCTTGTCAAGTTCTCGCGGATGTCTGAAGACTTGACATGAAAAAAAAAAATCTCTAAATGGCAAGAATAAACAAGAACTGAGAAGAGGATATGCTGAGAAATATAAGGAGCAGATGCGCAGATGCAGATGCCAAAGAGATGAAAAGAAGATTTGAAAAATTTGAAGATTGTATGAGTGTTGAAAGAGTTCTCGTACGTACAATAACAAACGGACTTACACATTCGAGATTATTGTATCTGTATTGGACGTAACGGGATTCAGTTCTCATTTCATAGCCCTTGAGCCCGAATTAGCGTCGATATCACGAAGGTGGCGTTTCGCGTGGACCAACGCGCAAAAGGTAGGGCTTAGCACCCCCGTTCCAAGTACCCGCTAAGCTCGTTGGGGTGATTTGCTAAGCCCGCTAACAAATAGAACGATAGATGGCACCGTTCCAACCCCTGGCCACCCCCGTACCGCGATCCCTGACTCGCTCGGCCGAATTACACGCGGATCACAGCTCCTTGAGCTCCGATTTGACGCACTTCACTGTGCCATTACCGAGATAAATCGTGGTCGTGCCGTATTTGATAAGTCGAGCCCCGAAAATAATTTCAGAACTAACTCCGTTCTCTCTCGAGGTCTTTTCTTCTCGAATAATATAGAAATAAAAGTTTATTTTAGATAAGAAATCTACTTTTCAAATTTAAATCTTATAAATTGTGAGTTTCGATTAATTAAAATATTTACTATTATATATTTTTTAGATAAGTAATTCAAAATACACGTATCTAAAAATTTTCAGAGATCTCTGATACTAAAACAAATATTCGAGCGAGAGAAAAAAGGTCGGATTTATAAAGCGAAGATGGCATACAATATCAGTCAGAGAAGATATAAAAAAATCGACAGGAAGAACAAAGAGAGAAAAAAAGAGCACGCGAGCGCGCGCGCATATGTGCGAGAGAGAAATGGGAAAAAAAGAGAGAAATTTATTTTACTCTGGGGTAGAATCCCTTAGAGCACGCAGAGAAAAATTACAAAATTCTTTCTTATATATGTAAAGAAATGAGATGTAAAACAAAAAGATTGCAATGGTATACGGGCAGACATTATATTATAAAAATAGATGCAATGTAGATAGAAACACCGAGATAGAATAAAGAAAGTATTATAATGAAAATGCATATTAAATATACAGAACATGTAAAGAAACAGAATACTGATGAAGAGAGAGAAAAAGAGAGAAGGAGAAAAATAGGGGGAGCAGAAGGCAGACAATTGAGGTGACTCGAAAAAAAAAAAAAATGTAGCAACGCGTGTTACATGAAAAATCAAGAAGAACCGACAAACATAGGCCCGCGCGACGTCGTTGGGGGAAAAGGGGGAGGGGAGGGTGAGGTAGGAGAACAACAACCGAATTTCCACCCTCGCGACAATCGAGCTCGTATATTCCGATTAGAGGGTGGCATTCACTTATAAGCCATATCATAACACTTGTCCGCGGCGCGTTACGATCCCTCGCAGGGTTACTGCAAAGGGAGAAAGGGAGACGGGGAGAGGGGAGGGGGTGGGGAGGTGGACGCCGCGGGGGTGAGATGACAGGACGGTCGCCGGCGGTAGCCCGGGCTTTTCCTCTCTCCGCCCGGCTCTGCCTCTGGGGGACAGATTTACGGCCACCTTGGGTACTGATTCACCGGTCGCCGCCGCCACCGTCGCCGCCGCCACCGCCGCCAGGAGGTTGCTCCTGTCCGAATGGACCCGGCGCCACCCCGGGTATGCGCGCGGGCGCGAAACAACCCCGGGCGACGCCACATGTTCGTTCGTTTCGAGGGCGGTCTCGCGAGTTGTAATGGCCTGCTCTCGCCGGCGCTGAATTCCGAGCTCGCGATTATTACTTTATGAGCAGCCGAGATTGTATCGCGCTCGGCGCGCTCGAAAATTTTGCGGATGCGACCGGAAGCGATTATTCGCGGCTAGACGCCGCGATGCGGTTATCGATAAAGCGTTTTACTGTACCGCGTCTATATTCAGTATCAGTTTCTATCAAGTACGAACAGTGGCTATTATTCAATGATAATAATTAATAACGAGTCATACTGGTTTAATAATTGATATTGATATAGCAATAATAATTAAGTAATAATCGAGATTTTTTATTTTTGAATTCTTTCCAAAATACGATATATATCTCTCTCGTTTTCTCCCCTTCGTCTCACTCTCGTTTTTTCGCTCTCGCGTGTTACTTCCTCCCGTTCGTTCTACCTCGTTTTTTAAAACCAGCGGGCCGCTTTCACGGCGCTCCTTTTACGGCCGAATTTGTAACTTTAAATTGACGGGCTCGCGCGCCCGCGATGCCTCAGTCGCCCTTTAATGCGGCTCGCGCACCGTGAAATTTCGTAGTCTCTTTTTTTTATTGTCCTCGCTTTACGACACCCGTTACACGGACAAAAAAAAAAAAAATGATAGAAGCTTCCTCCGATCGCCATTAAGACGGTCGTCTTTCAAGCACTGCGGAATTTTCAAAGCATCGAATATCGAAAAGCACAAATCATTAATTATACGTTCCATGCTTTCCTCCTTTCGCCTAAAATAATCGCACGTGTATTCAGATAAATCATCATACTCATTATGCAAAGTCATATATGTTTGTGTGACTTTTATTATGTTGATTTATTTTAATAAGATCCAAAAGTCATCCTCTTTATATGGTAGTTTATGCGATACTATATGAATCATGGGAGAGAAGAAACTTTCGGTATAATTTTATACAAAGTAGGGCGAATGAGCATTCTCTTCGAAATGTTTAAAGCCATTACTCAAGAGACAGAAGCATCCATTTAAATAATATTTTCGCGATATCAACTGCTTGCTTCAAAAATCTCGTTACGAGAAAAAAGTTAACCGAGTGTTGATTTCAAACACTGATTTAAAGAGAGTGAGTAAGAAAAAGAGAGAGAGAGAGAGAGAGAGACGGAAGAATACCTGACTTATGTTAGCGGATGCCGACTCCGCAACACGAATCGCACGCAAAACATAGCATGCCTCCTGAAGACGTTATTTGCGCGGCGCAAATCAGCCAGTTCAATTAAAACTTCTTCGCCCACGGCCGCTGGACCATCTTCCTAACGCACGTAACGTCTTCATTCCACGATCGTTACGCTGACGGATAACGAGCGGCGTGTACGCAACATCATCCCGACAACGTCGGACGCCCTGTCCTGCCTCTCTCCGATCCCCGCTTCCCGACTCATTCTTCCTCGACCGCGAGCTAAGCGTTATTAAAGAGACAACGCCGAAGAAACCGCGTCCATCCCGCGGCTCTCTTGGCGTCCGTGAAAAGCTGGACCGTGATTACAGCGAGAGATGCGCGGCGGAGACTTTAAAGGACAATTTCCACCGGCAATTCTCTCTCTCACGGTGTTGCAAAGTGGATATTAAATAAATATTTTTTTAGATGGAGAGATGAAACGTTAAACGAGAGACGCGATTCTACGTAATATATAACTGCGAATGGATAAAAAATATATTTCTATTGAAAGTTGTTTCTCTCACGGAGTCTGCGTCTAAAGTTTAAATTTCATTAATCTTTGTGTAAGTCGGAGAGCATTTGAAATCTGATCCCAAACGGTGGAGATCGTCCTTAAAACTAGGCATACGACGAGAGCCTCCAGGTGGAAAATGGAGCGAGTGGAAGGAACAACGAGAGAGAGAGAGAGAGAGAGAAAGAGATTGCGCGTTGCCGTAAAAGCTACCGTAGTGTAGTGTCGAGACGCGTATAACGTTTAACATTTAGGCCCTTAGAAGGTTGTGGCTCCCTGTAATTATCGCCGAGGCGCGGCGCCTTGAGGTCTTCATTATATAGCGAGTATCCTTGTTATTTTTCTGTACCGAAGCGTATACACGCATATACGCAAGAGCGTGCACGTTCGTTTGCGGCGAAAGGACGAGCGGAAAAAAGGGTTCGGGCTCGGCATCGTAAAAAGATGGCTGATGTGTGGGAAGGGGTTACCTGCGTTAGCGTCCGCGTAATCGAGGATTTTGTACCGGAACAAGAGTAAAATACGAGACAGTGACGAGAGATCCTTTGAGAATACTCGATCGACCGCGAAATGATTTTACTTTTGTTCCTCGTCCCGTTTAATATCTTGCAATTTTTGAGATATTTGGAAAATTAAATTTAAGATTATGTATATTTTTTTTTTGCATTGTTTCTTTATCTATTTTACGTGCAGAGAATTATTGAGTGGCAACAAGTTTGTGAGATTTTACGAGTAAATTAGTTGTTTACGAGAAAATAAATTGCCGCGAAGACATCGACCATCTCGCATCGCGCGAAAACGCTTAAATAGCACAATAAAATCTACAACGCGCTGTGTAAAACGCCGGGAAAGAGAGAAGAGAAGAGCGAGGAGAAAAACAGGAAGAAAGAGAGAAAAAGAGTAGAATGAGAAGTGCAACGCGATTTCTTGCCGCCGTTTATTTTAATTTTGTATCCGTCTCGGCTATTCCTTTGTTCTGTCTGAATGTGCCGCTCTCATTCCTCTTCGTCTTTTTATCCGCCAATCATTGTGCTCGAATTGCGCAACAATTTATTATATTATGGAAATGAAAATTCTAGTAACATTTGCGTGACGCATTTGTTTCTTCTCCTTAAAGTGTTTTAAATCGTGTTTTATCTAAAATAAGAGCCATTTAAAAAATCAAACATTTCTCTTATATTAATCATCGCTATTTAGTTAATAATAAATATTTCTTTTATAAATTATTATAAATTAATTATCTTAAATTTCACTCAAGCAGTTTCTTTTTTATGTCAAGAAACGTATCTTGCATATATTAAATAACGACGACGCATCCAGACAAAAGCCAACAATATTCACAGATTCGCGATGCAAACCACGGTCGATTAATTCGCGAAAGCGCGGTATTCGACGGTAATATCAATTCGAGCACGCGCGTGATTCATTCGGGATTCGCGGGTGCGAGTGTCTCGTCGAGATGAAGATAAAGTCGATTCCCGGTCGGTCGAGATGAAAGCGTCGCGTTCCAGGGCGTCCGACACCTTGTTAAACGAGTCTCGGGGCACGGCGCTCCTCGGAGAAAACGACTATTTGTTAGGAACGTTCCTCCATCACGAGTCTCTCCTCCCTATGGTGATACCGTCATCCCGCGGATCTTCCTTAACGGAATCGATCGAATGGGTCGTAGATTGATCAGGCCGGAGCATATTACGATGCTTATAAATATATTTGATTTGTATAGGGTTGCTCTGTCTCTTGTTACTTTATACGCGTGAATATTTATTTTATAAATATTAAAATCTTATTTTATAAATATTAAATCTTACTTGCTCATTATTTATTTAATTTATTTATATTTATTTATAATATATAGAGTCTTATTGATTTCTACTTTTTATTTTATAAATTGAACAAAATTTCGTGTATTTTTTTATCGTCTGTTTCACAAAAAACATCATGTGGATTGATTTATTTCGATACAAATTATACGAGAATATCTTCTTATTAAAAGTTTAATTAAGTTTAATTGGATTGTTTCTCGAAAAAGTTTTACTCTTGTAATAGTTGTGGCCCGTAAACTATTTTACAGAAATGTTTTTATTTATCGTACGGTTGCATAAATACGTTCGATTATTAATTCGATAAAATCGATAGAAAATGTCAATTTAAATTTAATCAAAAGTCCAAATAAAATCAAGGCTGAATTGGAGGTGGAGCAAATTCGAGGATTTCGAGGCCGCCCCATCACAGCATCCGAAAGATGCTTTCGCGGCGCGAGAGGAATTCGAACGCTCTCGGTGTTGCCATGGCAATTAATTACCTTCATCCCCTAGTCTGTAGGTGTGATTATAACGGGTGTGCCAATCGAAAGTTACCGGGAATCGATCTACGTTGAGAAACGCGCCATAAATACGGTAATTACATCGAGATTATCGTTTGATGCAAATTATCTCCTTTCGCGTGGCAATGTTTTTCACACGTATCTAAATTTATCACCAACATGAATTCCATTTTCATGGAATGTATGGTTTTATCCTATTCTTTTATATATCTCGTTTTATACCTCTAAATATATAATTTACAGTTTTGTATTTGGATTTTTATATATATTGTTACTTTATAATTGTTGTATACAACTCATAAAAATATATGAAAAGACTTTTTAAATATTTCATCTCCTTTAACATAATTTTTTAAAATCTATTATTTATAAAGAAGAAAATATAACCGTGGTAATATTAAATATGATTTTGCACTCTGCAATTTGACTAACACAATACTTTCTAATAAACTTTCTAATAAAATTGTAGAAATCACGGAATAAGAAGAGATTATTTGAACAAAGTCGGCAAATAAAACAGTTTGCGAAAGGACTATTGAGGGGTAGAAGAACTATTTCCTTGGTCGACGACAATGGTTCTGGCAAACCGAAAATTAGGCGAGTAAAAGGGACAGGAGCGAAAATGGTAAGAGGAATAGCGGGCATCCCAGCTAGCCGCTTGTTATCAGTTACACTATTATCCGTACAAACGTATTTTTCTTCCATCTTTGAATGCAAGATGACAAAGTAGAGATAAATCGAAAAAGAGATTTGAAAGCAAAATGTAATAGGCAATATATAAAAATTTTTGATATAAAATATAGTACATATAATTTAAAAATATGATTAAGTAAAATAAATTGACATAAATGATCAGTCTTTTGCTTATTTTTATACGTCTAAAAATTATCGATGTTTTAATTTTTTCGAATTTTAATGTTTTCGAAACGCGTATGTCAAAGGATTATTATAGGAGGGCTTCCAATCTCTCTTTTCCAATCTCTTTAAATTATATTTAATGACCGTTTCCGCACATATTTATTCATTGTAATCATCCGTTTGAAAAGTCTATTTGTTAATAGTTAACGTGTGACATGCGCTAAAGTATCGGGGAGAATTTCGTTTGACTCGCAGTAATATGTATCTGCGTCTCTCTCGGCGCGATCGGCAATCAGCGCGGTCGTTCACATAGTTACGACGCGGCGTAAAATCATAATCCAATTTGTCCGAGGAGAGGCCGCGATGGATGCGGGGTAGGTCAATGAAGTCGTCGCACCTCCAGCCGGACCGAACGTTTAATCATCATAAATTTCGCGAGAAACCGCAAACCGGCTTTCCCCCGCAGTGCGAGAGCGAACGCGAGTCACTTGCGAGGATCTCGAGACTCTCGCGAGGACCTTTAGATATTAAGATCCAAAAGTTACAATCGAATAAACGGAGCTCTTACAAATTATGTATTAAATGTATTTTTTTCCTCGCAATGATTGATCCGCATCGAAAAATTTTGAATTTGTATATTTCTTTCCGTATATATACACGTTATGTCTGTTTCGGATTTAATTTCATAAAATTAATTTTTCATATCAATCCTCCCCTCATAGCCTGTTTTCTATAATTTTTATTGTAGTTTTTTATAACTTTTATTGTAGCTTTTATTGAGAAAGCGTCCAGTGAATTAAATATTTTATCGCGAAGCGAAAAAATATTGTTATGTTAAAAGTAGCCTTTTCATAATTTTTGTATTCATTTTAAAATCAAATCTAGAAGAGCAACGGAAAGAAATATACAAATATCCAAATTTTTAATGCGGATCAATTATTGCGAGAAAAAAATTAGTTTGCTAAGAATAAGATATTATATTTTGGATAAATGTAAAAATTTTCTTTTTTTTCGATTCACTTATTTCTCATTCCACGATACATTTTCATGCGTCTTATCACGTGCTGGATCCGATTTTATCTGACGTGCGTATCAGTTGTTTGTCTATTGCAAGAGCTCGTTGACTTTATTGGAACGCATTCTCCGAAACGTTTCGCCATCGCGTATTGTCGCGCAGTGTCATAAATTTTGCGACGAATTATTCGCGGCACTGACGGCACATTTTGCGACGAGACGATTTCTCGAAAGCGTCGCTCGCGGACGAGAGAATCGGGGCAACCCGGTATCAATCTAAATTACAAATTCCATCGAACAATGGCGCGATAGCGGAGGAGGGAGGATCTCCGACCCGTTAATGCGAGCGGCCGACAGGGAGATTGCGCTTACTTGGCCGAGTGCGAAGCGCACACATTAACTTAATTTATTTGCCCTTTATTCGGCCGTCAGTCGCGCCGCCCAGACGTTGACCATCGGCGCCACTTAACACCAGAACTTTGCGAATTATTCGAAAGAGGAGTTATCAAGGAGAGAGTGACAAATTGTACGCAGGATATAATTTAAAGCTGTCGAAATTATTGATTGAACTTGTTTCTAAAAACTTAATACTTGGCTTGATAACTTGTGATAATATAATTGGAACTTTCTTCTTTTGCTTTTTTGTATCCGACATGAGTATGCTGATTTGACTTCATTATTTTTATTTAGAAAGATCATTTAATTTATGTTTCAATGTTACAATATTAACATCTAATCTTTTGCTTATGCCTATTTATTTTTGACTCGATTAACTTTTGACAATTTAAAACAATAACATTTAATTAAAAGATTTCTCACTCACCGATACGATGCGCAGCAGCGGAGTTGTACATGTTCTTGATCTGTAAAATAAAGATATATCCAAATTATAAAAAATCAGTATTTAAAATATTAATATTTTAAAGAGTAATTAATGCGCATAAACTGAATTTTTTATCTGTTTTCTAAACTTTATATTTATTTTTTAAAGTAATAATTAATTAAAAAATTACGTATAACTCTCAAAAAAGATTTTCTTTAAACTTAAAGTTTTATGAAATATGATAAATAAAAATTTAATTTTGATATAAAA
>NW_021848537.1:1983246-2011037 GCF_003651465.1 Formica exsecta
TTTTATGTATAATACATTATAATACTAAATTAATTAAATTGTTATTAAATTAATTAAATAATAAATAAAATATTTACCCCATGGTTGCTCCGCCGATATCCGATGCCTCCTTGGGTCTCCTCCTCCTCTCGTGTTCATCCATTGTTCTTTCTCCATGGCTCTCGCAAAAATGCGATACTCGCAAAAATACTGTTAATTGCGATTAATTACTCACGCACTTGATCGATCAATCGCGCGATACTTTGCGGCACTCCCGAAGTTAATTATACGCGAGACGCGCACCTTATTATATTTCAATGAGCAATTATTCACTCGACATTCGAAGATTGTGCGATGTCACTCTCTGCGAGTATTATTTCTGCTGTTGAATAATATAGGCTCGAATTTTAGAGCAAGTTTACTATGGCGTTAAAATATAAGTGAATAAATATACGAGTGTCAAAATTAAAGACAAATAGCTGCAGAATGAAATATCCTAAAATACGTTGCTTCGCATTTCGATCAAATATAGCATATGAAACACGTTTCAACATATTATCAATGACGTTTAATATCGAAATTTTACGGAGACAATTGTTAAAGTATGTAATTAATTACCACTGTATATATAAATTAAAAGCGTTACAAAGATGTTCCACTCAAAGTCGATTCATTTTATACGCACAATTAAATTTCTTTAATGACCGAAAAATTTCAAAATAATAATTTCGCTTTGATATCGCGCGACATTACATAAATTAGGTTAATAACGTAGTTAAGATGTATCGTGTTCGAAAGTATATAATCGATATTTATTATACGCACGATGTATTTCCTTTCTTTCTTTCTTTTTAAAATGCCCACACATATAACGTATCAAAACACGTCTGTTCCTATCCGCGGACGGCAACGAACTCCTGATATATTTCCAACATACCTACAAATCACGAAATAAATATATTATTAGCGAACAACGGAAAAATTCCAAAATAAACATTTTTATAACATTTCATGTTTTTGTCTTGGAGGATAATAATACACTACCTGCGTGCGCGTCTCGATATGTATACATACGTAAACATACCGAGCACGCTATTGTTTACATTCCACAGCTCGGCCGCCCGGTCCTTGACATTCCATAGCGAGACTCGGCACTCGGCGGTCGACATTCGAACTGAATTATACAATATTAAATTATTAACAAGAGACACACTACGCGATTATTCTCCATATCTATACGAATAATTCTCTTCACGCGATTCTTTTAGATCGACGACTAATTTCTCGCGAGTTATTTATTCGAAATATAAATCGCGAAAGAATAATAAATGATAATTATAAATTATTATTTTAATCCGACATTTTTATGGTGAATATTATTTCTTTAATGTTTCTTTCGTATATATTTCATACCGCGCTCTAAATCTCTTTCGCCTAAATTCTCCCGAAATTACCGCAGTTATAACCTACAATTCGTCGATCATTTTTCGGTTTGAGAAAGCATAATAATATTACACGAATCGCAAGAGATCGAGCGATTAAAGTAAAGCGAAAGAAATACATCGATCGTTTATTATATAAAAATTGATATGAAATTCAGAAAATACCTTTATCTTGTAGAGCGTTAAATATTTCTCGTGAGTGGCAACGTCCTTGACCCCTTTCGGCTATCCCGGATTATTTGGCGCTAATTCTTTTTACGACGATGTAGTGCGCTTGTCGCTCACGTGAGGTCGCTTTGTTGTCATTCGCGCGACGGGATATGGCGGAGTGTATGTACGTGGTACGTGCCGTACTTGTTCGTTGTTATTGAAGGACGAAGACGAAGAAGTGCGAGAGGACTCACATCAGTGGCACGAGTGTTCTATATATGATCGTATTAATATCGAAACGTGATCGTCCGTAGATACCGGGAGTCGCCTATTATATATTTTTCGTAATCATTACGAGTAATCTGCCACCGATCGTTTATTGCGAAGCGAGTTAAGGTCGAGTTAGGTTGGATTATCGTCGGCCCGCGCGACGAAGTAATTCCCGCCAATATGCAGCCCGTATCCTAGCAACGGTTGTTTAGCGTGAAGTGAATTGAGATTATTAACGATTCATTTCGCGCGCTTTCTACGTCGAGGGAGGAATCCGTGCGGACGAGAAGCACAAAGATCATCGTACGACGTAGTTTTCGGGGTAAATTCCGGTCGCGACGTGATTAAATGCGCGATTTCGGGAGCCGGTGTCGTGAAAAGTGTCGAGTGATAGCCGTGTTCTATCGATTAATGCGCACGCGATCGTAATCGAGCGTGTCTCCGAATGTGCGAGTGCCAATGCCATGAGAGAGAGAGAGAGAGAGAGAGACAGAGAGCAGCAAATATGTTCCGATATACATAGTTATTAGTGGAAGGCTGTAGTTTACGTATATTCTACGTACATTATAGATTTTCTGTGACTGACAGTGTATATCGGAATGTCAAGATAAACACGAGAGGAGGAGCAGGCCCGGGGTGGCATCAAGTAACAGCGGAGCAACTGTAAGGTGAGCATAATATATAACATAATTTTTAATAGCCCATTTATCTCCGTAATAATGATTTTTATTACATCATTGAATAAGATAACACGTTCTTAAAATTTTATTTTATTGTGTGAAATATTTGAAATATTTAATAAAATAATTACAATAATTTATACATATATACATATATATGTGTCTTGTTTAAATCTTATAATTATTTAGATTATTAGAATTTTTATTTTATTTATTATATTTTATAGAAATTTAGAAATTTTGACGCGGTTTATCTTAATTTATTCAATGTTACATCTTATTTGTATGTGTTGTTCCTGTTAATATACACACATACCTGACACATTGGCTTTTGTCTGGTTTTACGTTTTTGCCTCTGTTATGATCGCGCGATTAGGTCATTGTTTCTCGGGACGCTGTCTAGACACGCTCGCTTTCTTTAAATATCACATATGTAACATGTCTTCACATTCGCATCTCATTGTGAGTACAACTTGTAATTTATAACCACCTGCTTGCACTTTGATAGTCCTTCGCGTTTGTTATTCCGACCATTACTTCACAGACAATTTTCATCTCTCATATGTTTTACACATCAAGGAAGAGTAAGGAGAGTTATCTACCTAGATTGGAAATGGACATATATTAAAAAATATATATAAATCGTCGATAAATAATTTAAAGGAAAAACATTATAAAAATTATTATTTTGGAATTTTTCTATTCAATAATAATACATATATTTATTTCGTGATTTATGTGTTGGAAATGCATCACGCGTATAATGAATATCGATTATATATTTTCGGACACGATACATTTTAACTAATTATTAATCTAATTCATGTAATATCGCGCGATATTAAAATGAAATTATTATTTTGAAATTTTTCAATCATTATATAAAGAAATTTAATTGTGCGTATAAAACGAATCGACTTCGAGTCCAACAGCTTTGTAACACCTTTTATTTATAAATAAAGTAGTTGGTTACATACTTTAACAATTGTCTCCGTAAAATTTTGATATTAAACATTATTGGTAATATGTTGAAACATATTTTATATGTTATATTTGATCGAAATGTCTTGTGCGAGGCAATTTATTTTAGAATATTGCATTCTGCAGATATTTGTTTTTAATTTTGACACTCTTATATTTATTCGCTTATATTATAATGCCATAGTAAAATTGCTCTAAAACTTGAGCCTATATTATTCAACAGCAGAAATAATACTCGCAGCGAGTGACATCGCACAATCTTCGAATGTCGAGTGAATAATTGCTCATTGAAATATAATAAGGTGCGCGTCTCGCGTATAATTAACTTCGGGAGTGCCGCAAAGTATCGCGCGATTGATCGATCAAGTGCGTGAGTAATTAATCGTAATTAACAGTATTTTTGCGAGTATCGCATTTTCGCGAGAGCCATGGAGAAAGAACAATGGATGAACACGAGAGGAGGAGGAGGCCCAGGGAGGCATCGGTCATTGGCGGAGCAACTGTGAGGTAAATAATTTATTTATTATTTAATTAATTTAATAATAACTTAATTGATTTAATATTTTATAATGTATATTATTCATAAAATATATAATATTTTAAGTTTTTATATTAGAATTAAATTTTTATTTATCATATTTCATAAAAGTTTGAAAAAAATTATACGTAATTTTTTAATTAAATATTTGTTTAGAAAACATATAAATTCAGTTTACGCATATTAGTTACTTTCTGAAATATTAATCTTTGAAACACTGATTTTATAATTTAGATACATATTTATGTTACAGATCCACGATGTATACTACAATCCGCTGCTGCGCAATCGTACCGGTGAGTCAGAAATCTCAATTAATATCAATATTACTTAATCGGCCAGATAAGAGGAAAAACATTAGAAAAATAATTCAATGTGATTAAAATAATTAAATAAATAATTTTTTTTGAATAAAAATAAAAAATACATGCCAAGCATAAAAGTAATTAAAATTCTTGCAAAACAAAAATGAGTTGTCAAAACCGAGAAATGCTTTGAATATTCCAAAATATTTATGTATAAACTTAAATATTCACATTTCCATATATTTAAAAAGTTTTGACAATTGTCCTCGCGTTCTGTGTCAGAAATACAAACACCGTGGGCACTCTTTAAGATTCTGGACTATAGAAAAAAATATAAAGCGCAAGTTTGGCCATATAATTCTCGAAAATATAGAGTCGATGGGGCAATAAGTTCCACGCAGGACAAAGTTTGGGGTAACCGCGATAGACCGCCCCTAAGTACGTACGGGGTGCCTTCGAGTTCGTATTAAGTTTTCGGGGGATGTAAAGCACGGTCGTAACAAGGGGTGGCTTTCCTATGATTTCGGGACGAGACCGCTAACACATAGGGACCAGCGAGACGCGTTTGTGAAACAGGGTGAGTTTCAACCGTTATTGCGCCCCTCTGACAAAAATTATATTTGGATTACAAGCATTATCGCCCTGAAATAAACGTGACTTTTATGGCAGCGGGATCACATCGGGGGTTTGCGCTCCGCCGGTCTCTTCGACATTCATACAATCGAAAATTAGGCCAATAATCGTTATGACTTTGGTTTTCGTATAAATAAAATGTTACATTTTATAATCTATTCTACAAAATTTTTATTCATTAATAATTTCGCGTTCTGTTTTTACGACAACTCATTGCAACTGATAACAAACAATTCAAAATTTTATTAACTTTATTTTTGAGTTTCTACTTTATACGTTTTTCCTCTTTTATATATAAAAAACAATTTTCAAATTACATTTCTATACTTATAACAATATTATTACGTAATGCACGATATTAAATTTAAATGTTTTTCTCAAATGTACATCATATAAATGTACATATAAATGTTTAATTATATTAATTATCTAATACGATCTCCTCGAAAAGATCAGCCGGTGAAAATGATTCTGCGATACTTGCACTGATAACGCCGCGTTCACTTAACACCGAGCGTCGATTAGGCGCGCCGATTTTCATCCTTCGCGCGAATTCATTTCCCTATTATTTCGCGACGTCGCCCAGGTGATATATGAATTGTTTGGTACGAGGACGCACGCGCGAATTGTCCTAAATATCCATCGAGCCTCTCGTCGGGGTGTTGAAGCGAGCCGCGTGCCGGGCATCCATCATCCCTTTAAAAGGGAGAGGAAAGCCGGTTCGCTAAACGTTGTCAAAACGTTGACGAAGTCACGTGCGAGGTCGAAGAAATGCCCGTTTGATCGACGAGCACGCCTTCGGAAATTTCGCGCGCTCCTAGTGATTATCCTTCGAGGATGTGCATTTCGTGTTCTTTTAAAAATTTTCGCTCGAAAGAGATAGAGATACTTCTGATAATGCACGTGATGCATCAGCGGGATTATCGATATTTTTTTAAATTTAAATCGTTGATTAGATGGACAAGTCGCTCGAAAATCTGACCCTAAATAAAGTAAGCGTTGATCGCGAAGTGATTACGTCGTCTCAGGATCGATCTGGGCAGGGCTACATCTCTCTCTTTCTCTCTCTCTCTCGTTCGGCACGTTTGTCGGCAGTGATTTAAAATGACACGCTCTGGCGCGGGATTGGTTATCCCAGGAGTACGGTATCTCACACAACCGGGGCTCCGGTTTCATGCGACGCGATTAAAAAGCTTCCGCTCCGGGCGCTGCGGCCTCGCGAATTTATCGGCTCTCCGAGACGACGGATCCCCGGAAAGCGATCCTCTCGTCGAGTTATTTCCGAATAACGATCGTAGAGAAAGCGCTTATCCCACGCTTGGACGACCGATTAATGATTACTCGAGGTCGACCTCACTTCCTTTGATAGCGGCGTCTTAAAGTCTGTCACGGTCAAGAGAGAGCCAGTTGCTCGCCTCCGATATCTCTTCCCTTGCATCCTCCTCCTATGCCCCTTCCTTCTTTCTTCTCGGCCGCTCCCCCTCGCCGAGGGATATTAATTATGCCGGGCGATAATGACCGCGCGCGAGCAAACGAATAACGTTAATTGGCCGCCGAGATAGCCGGCCGTCGCTTCCTAGTGCGAGATACAAGTGTGCCGATTGATAGGACGGAAATAGATCGCGGTGGAATTTTAAATCGGAACGGCGAATTCACGACTCTACTTCTCTACACGCGAGTGATTTATGTTTCCTCTTAGACCAGAAAGCCGCGGCCTAGTTTGCTTCGCCGCCGTTAATCGATATCATCCTAGTCTCTGTAATTTTCCGAGAAGAGCCCTCCTCTTCTTCTCGCCGAAAAAAAAAAAAAAAAACCCCCGTTTTTTCCCTCTCGCCGAAAAAAAAAAAAATACCACCGATTTTTCACTGTCCGGATTTTTTCCGGACGGACCATTGACGTAGCGATTTATTAATATGAATATAAAAAAACGTGTAAGGAAAATGAAAAAGTATGTAGTTGTCTCGGGGTAAAGTTTCATTGGATTTAAAAGTTAAGAAATTAGAGCGGTTTTTTTGTCAATTTAATAAATGTATTTAATAAATATATTTATAAATAAATAAATAAATAAATAAATAAATGTATTTAATAAATATATCGATTGTTGGAAAATGAATTTGATTTGATCGATTGCTACATAAAAACATCGTTGTGCAAAAACATTCGTTGAAAGGATCGAACAAATAAATTAGTGATTATTCTTTGATCTTTAACATTGGATACATGAAACATGATCACAAATATTTGTGTACTGCTTTATTTCAAAATTATTTTGTAATTTATATTCTCGTGTCTCTTTACGATACATCCGTTATTTTTGATGGAATAAAATAAGGTTTTGGTACAGTCACACATCCGCCAGAGAGATAAAGATAGAGAGAAAAGTGGAGAATTCGCGAGATAGGGGAGAGGATGATAAAGAGGGTGGTAGGCGACCGGGAATGAGGGAGGATGGCGGGGAGGAGAGGAGGGGGAGAGACAGATCAGATAGAGTGGCGTACGGTGTTGTAGCGGGATCGCGAAAAGAGCAACAAATCCAGTGGCTTTATCGGCCATCGCCGGTGTAATCCTATAGGTGCTTAGCGTGAAATCCCATAATCGATAGTTTGCTTAACCCGATGCCACGTGGCGCCGCGTGCGGGGCCTCCATTAGAGCGCACCTTTTAATGCAAACTGCGCGCGCGTCTACTCTCCGCCGTTCGGGGCTGCGAGAGAACGCGAGACGAGAAACCGGAGGGTGACCGTATCTCTCTATGTTAATATGGGAATGCGAGGGGGATTTTTGGAAGGGGGGGATTCGATACGCCCGATTTCGGCGCGCGCGACACATCTGGACGGCGGCTTTTCCCGCGGCCGACTTAATTACCCGAAGCTCCCTTTACGGGTCTTTCTCGCGAAGATCCTGTTTTACGCGGAGATACAAACAACGGTATAACGCTTACTAGCATAAGATACACGGTGGATTAAATAAAGCGAGAAAACTGAGGCTGCTCACTGATTCACACAAAGTAGTTTTATAAAAAAGATTTTTTTTTCAATCAGCCAAAACTTTAAAAATATTTAAGTATTAAAAAAATACATAGAAATACAAAAAATAATAAAGAGAGAAATCAAATGTCTGACTTTTATTAACAGATTAAACGACTGAAAGAAGCGATAAATTCGAGTATTGGTCATCAATCATGATAATTCTCGCCATCACAAGACCGTGTATATGTTAAAAAAATATACTTCTTGCCTACTCTTTTTATAGTAAAACTAGATTCATTTTTTTGCCAGTAGATTTTTTTTTAATATACCGAATGATTAATAAAAGAGCAATGGGAATATTATAAACGTGCGAACCGTGTTGGACGTTCCCAAATAATTTAGCCATCTTGCCAGCCGACCACATCGAATTGCCGGTACACACGATTACGTACGCCTCGTTTCCACGTCATGGGAACGGGGCTCTCCTCTCTCTCTCTCTCTCTCTCTCTCCCTATCCCCGACGTATTTCAGGCATTTTGGTGGCTCGCTCTTAATTCCAATCGCCGTGAAAATGGTTTCAATACGCGACACGCCGATTGGCCACAGCTAATTAAGCCGACGCGCGCAATCGCACGATTCTCTCGCACCGCGATGATATAATGCCAGGCATCTCGAAATAAATTCTCGTCTGCTAATATCGTGGACTGTTTCTCTAAATTCGCACATTGCGAAGGCTGTTTCTCTCTCTGCTCGTGCGCACAAACGCCGGATCTAATCGATTCTTGACGCGTTCGATATCTTCTTATATATATAAATAGTTGGCAGAGCGATTTCCTCCTCCTCCTCGAAGCAGCGATGCTGGGCCGCCTCTTTGCTCTTATTGGCGACGATAGAGGCGGGATTCAATAGTTATTCATTAAACTCGAATTCAGTCGGGCAGGATGCTGGGGTCAGTTCCACGTTGACCTTGCGGCTATCTTCAAAGGCCTTATCTCCCGCCGCGCGCGCTCTCTTTCTCTTTCTTTTTCACTCCGGCGTCCTTCTCGCTTTCTTCGCTCTGACTATGCATCGAGCATCGAAAAGGCCGGCCGTGATATGTCCGTTGGTGAACGATTGGATATCGACCGTGTCTCCGATCGTCGACGAACCACTTCCTGCTTCGGTACTTTTAGGGCACGCGGGGCACCGCGGCTCTTTTTTTTTTTAGAACGCGAGCTTTCCGCGAATGTCAACGACCGCGAGCGAGCGAGAACTGTCAGGGAAGAGGAAGAAGTATCTCTTCCAGATGTTAGACGCACGATACACACACTATACTGAATTAAAGAATAACCATTACTGGAATAATTTGTAATAATTATAAACATCGCGTCTTTCTTCACTTTTCTTTCCTTCATTAGTCTTTTATTTATAAAACTAACAAAATTGGCCCCACGTTAATCTAACGAAACGAAAAAAATATTTCTAAGAGAGGGAGAGAGAGAGAGAGAGAGAGAGAGCTAACGAAAGTTGATTAAAGATGAAATCATATCGGTTTAAAATCGATCGTATCTAAAATCGATCGCGGATAATCGATCGAAAGTATCCTCAATTACGAACTCGCCTATGTATGTGTGTGCGTGATTAATATATCCCTTCGTGAGAAAAACTCCCGACTATCCCAGCTTTTAATAAACCCCATTGCTCGTGAAGGTTTCATGCCGCAAATATGGTTCGAGAAACCATTCTCGCGCATTAAATTACGCCGAACTTTCAATAAGTGGTATAACGTTCGCTCTCACGAATACGTCGAGAGGATATGATTCCCAGGGCTGTCTTTATAAATTCAGGATTCCGCGACGAAGACATTACGGTTGAGAATAATTGTATATCTCGGATATTTTCATCTTTATATGAAAATTATCAATTTTTAATTTCAAAATTTTACGCTATTATAAAAATATTATTAGATCTATGAAACTTTTACGCGCATTTACGTTGCCAGGATTACAATCGCGATATCATTATTATAACATAAGAGTAGATAACGTAAAATCTCCATATCATCTCAATACGATCTTTAAAATCTAAAACTCCAAGAGAGAATAAATATCTCTGTTCGCCCCTCGTTTCTCGTATCGCAAGACGCTACTGTCGGCTGTTCCCATCGCCGATTTTGCCACCCCTTGACCGGAAGATTGCGCTCCTTTCCCTCCATCCCCCTTGCCCTCGGACGACGCCAATGTCCGATGATGAAGTTATCCAGCGATAATGGCTCCATTACACCGCGGCGTGCCGCGGCACGTCGTCTCTCGATTCCCTATCGGACACCCCTCGTCCCCCTCCTGCCCTCGCGCAGGTGGTGCGGGACGGTGGAGGGAGAGAGAGAGGGAGAGAGAGAGAGAGGAGGAGGAGCGCAGGAGAAACGGGCATCTCTCCGTCGCACCGTATACTTACCATGGCGATTGTTTATGTTGGCTGATGGCCACTTATGCTGCACACACATCGCATTACGGGGCCGTTCTCGGGACCCTCGCGCCGGGGCCCCGTTACTTAGCCCGTGGCCTGGGCACCGTAGGGTAATGGCGAACGCGTTACGGATAAAATGTATACTTAGCCTCACGGTCCGATGGCACCGATGCCTCGGCAATATCGAGATTACGCCATTTCCCTCTTCTCTCCCCTCTTACCCCTCACCCGCCCCTCTCTCGTTTCGATTGGATACTTCCTCGTTTCTCGCCTGTCTCGTAGTCGTCGCGAGTTTCGATTGCCACCATCCTCAGAAAGATGAGATGCATCTTCGCTGCCGGCGAATATTGTCGGTGCATCTCTTTACTCCGAGTTATAATAAGAATTTTATAGAAAGATTCGTATTACAATATTGAGATAAGAGAGATTATCGATATACTTTTGAAATAGCAAAGATAATAAAGATACGGCGCGGGGATATCTCGCGATCGGGAGCGATAAGCATCGTCCGAGTAGTAGTCCTTCGCTCGGAGCGAATTTATCGGAGATCGGACATTTGTCGCGATTGGGTGATACGAAAAAATGGTCGGTCGGTCGAATGCAAATAGAGAGCTATCGTCGTGATTCTCACCGGGCGTGTGTATCCGTCGTTTGGTATATCGGATCACGTTTTAGCATAATTCGACGTTCCGTAAGTGGCACGACAGGTGCGCACCCCACGGGGAGGATGACGTCAGCGCGTGATATCTCTCGTCGGATATGAAGGATATGATGAATAAAAAGCGTGACGAGACCGCGCGAGAAGTTTGGAGATAGCCGGCTCGAACCGACCGTCGATCCGGGCAACGTTCTCGCACAGATTGACCACCTTCGATGTTAATGGGGCCCTGATTACAAAGCACGCACCAGCTCGGCCCTGCCCCCTGTTTATATCAATATCTCGGCATTGCTCGCGCGCACTTATACATATACGCGCGTGTATCCTCGCTGGGTATCTTGTCTCTTTGTATACGAGCATCTTTTTTTTTTTTAAATACAGATCAAATATCTAAATCATATATTGGCTTGTTCGAAAAAATAAGTTACAGATAATTCTTTGTATGATTCTAATTGGATCGATGGATTTTATAAGAGCGCAGATCAAATTTAATTTTATCGATTTAATTTTATTTAATTTTATAATTTTAATATTATATAAAATTTTGTATTATAATATCAGAAACACAGATACATTAAGCCTATTAAAATAAGATTGCAAAAACTATGATCGACTTTTTGTGGATGGAAGTTTGATGACTCGATTTTAGAGATGATATAATATAAAATATATGTAATATATTATTATATCATATTTAGAGAGAGAGAGGTAGCGGATAGATTTTGGATAAAAAATCGCAATCTTTTTGTTTGTGGATGCTCGAAAAACACGCGGGACAAGGTTCGCATTTTGGAGAATTTTCCTATTATTGAGATCGACAAACGAGAGAGCGTGACGTGAAAATCTTTGGCGACGTAATCGAGCTTAAAAGCGCTCTCGCTCGCGCGATGTTTGGAGCGAAAAGTATCGGCGCGAAAAAAGGTGGGTGTAAAGGTTTCGAAATACAATCCGCAGCGGATTTCCAAGCGAGCTAAATCCACGACCGATGCGAATCGCCGCCACCCCTTCGGCGGCGCCTTTTTCCCTCCACGGCCGTTCTCGCTCGTTTGGGGCGGAAAGCGCAGCGTCAGCGCGCCGATGGTACCATTCGCGCGGACCAAATAAAATGTATCGGGGCATTTTATTCTCCGTCGTGTCGTGCGGGCTTAGACGACGGGCCGTCGTCGATTTCCGATTTTCTCTGGTTTACGGAGGGAGGTGACTCGCGCGCGGATTCGATTTTCCCCGGGCGCATTCAATACCTGCCCTTTTGCGCATACAAATGTCAGGGCATCGAATATCGTTTTATAAATGCTAAATATATGGAATTCTGATACACATAAAAGGAAACAAAAGAAAATGAATAAAACAACGATATGAAATTGGGCGCCTTTTATTATTATATGATTACATACAGTAATTTAATGAAATTATTGTAATATTTAAAGAAAAATGAAAAATAGTCTAAAAAAAAAAATTTTTTTGGAGATTATTCGCCAACGTATTCGCCGTTCTTACATATATTTATGGAACATGGATCATTAAGAATGATCGTCGTTGACAAAGAAATCCGCTCAGGATTCGGCCGATCACGGCTCTCGGCCCTTACGATCGTTTCGAAACGAGTCCGGGACAAAACATTCCCGGCCGCGCGGCGACGGAACGTATAATAAGAGTGTGATTAGCATTATTTACGGCCGGTTAACTATTAACTCATAAATCAACTGGCGACTGTATTATCCAGCACCCCGCGATTTTATAATTTTAATATTATATAAAATTTTGTATTATAATATCAGAAACACAGATACATTAAGCCTATTAAAATAAGATTGCAAAAACTATGATCGACTTTTTGTGGATGGAAGTTTGATGACTCGATTTTAGAGATGATATAATATAAAATATATGTAATATATTATTATATCATATTTAGAGAGAGAGAGGTAGCGGATAGATTTTGGATAAAAAATCGCAATCTTTTTGTTTGTGGATGCTCGAAAAACACGCGGGACAAGGTTCGCATTTTGGAGAATTTTCCTATTATTGAGATCGACAAACGAGAGAGCGTGACGTGAAAATCTTTGGCGACGTAATCGAGCTTAAAAGCGCTCTCGCTCGCGCGATGTTTGGAGCGAAAAGTATCGGCGCGAAAAAAGGTGGGTGTAAAGGTTTCGAAATACAATCCGCAGCGGATTTCCAAGCGAGCTAAATCCACGACCGATGCGAATCGCCGCCACCCCTTCGGCGGCGCCTTTTTCCCTCCACGGCCGTTCTCGCTCGTTTGGGGCGGAAAGCGCAGCGTCAGCGCGCCGATGGTACCATTCGCGCGGACCAAATAAAATGTATCGGGGCATTTTATTCTCCGTCGTGTCGTGCGGGCTTAGACGACGGGCCGTCGTCGATTTCCGATTTTCTCTGGTTTACGGAGGGAGGTGACTCGCGCGCGGATTCGATTTTCCCCGGGCGCATTCAATACCTGCCCTTTTGCGCATACAAATGTCAGGGCATCGAATATCGTTTTATAAATGCTAAATATATGGAATTCTGATACACATAAAAGGAAACAAAAGAAAATGAATAAAACAACGATATGAAATTGGGCGCCTTTTATTATTATATGATTACATACAGTAATTTAATGAAATTATTGTAATATTTAAAGAAAAATGAAAAATAGTCTAAAAAAAAAAATTTTTTTGGAGATTATTCGCCAACGTATTCGCCGTTCTTACATATATTTATGGAACATGGATCATTAAGAATGATCGTCGTTGACAAAGAAATCCGCTCAGGATTCGGCCGATCACGGCTCTCGGCCCTTACGATCGTTTCGAAACGAGTCCGGGACAAAACATTCCCGGCCGCGCGGCGACGGAACGTATAATAAGAGTGTGATTAGCATTATTTACGGCCGGTTAACTATTAACTCATAAATCAACTGGCGACTGTATTATCCAGCACCCCGCGCTGTTCGTGCGCGTCCAACCGGCTTCGACTCGGCTGAGGAAAACGGTACGGCACCGAGGTGCTGGGCCCCGTAGATCGACCGTTCGATAAGAAACGATACGATAGGGCTCGGAGAAGGATAGAGAGAGAGAGAGAGAGAGTGAGACCCTCGGAGACGCGGCGAAGAGGCCGACCATCTTCCTGGTGATTTAAGGGAATCCGCTGGGCCGCTTCCGCGCTGACCTCCCTATACTTTGCTCGAGTTTTAAGACGCATAGCGAATGAAGTTAACTATCGAGACGTAATATCGGTTCGCGGCACCGTTATCCAAATAATTAAAAGCCTAGAAAAACATTTATTACTCCTCTCATTTTATTAATTTCCTCGTTGAAAGTATTCTCCTCTTTTTAATTTCGCCTGCAATTTTTACTCATATTTTTTTAAAGAATTGTCGAGGGATATTATTATCTATCACGCATTTTTAATATATTTTAATAATTATATATAAAAAATTGAATAAAATGATTATATTAAAATAAGATTTATTTAAGATTAATAAATGAGGAATATAATTCTATTATTGATATATAATCGTGCATAATTTTAACTTTAAAAATATATCCTTCAGTTGACTATAAAATCTGCAATTCGAAGAAAATGCGCACAGAGAAGGACATATATAGTCTCCCGATAATATATTATCGGTTTGAAGACATTCGTACTTCCCTTCGATATTGATATCAAATGCATAGCGTCGATACTTTTCTCCGATATGGCAAGCATGGCAGGAAGTGCTCGTAAAACGAGGCGATGTAACGCGAGAGAGAGAACGCGGAGATGCGAAGATGGCCGCGTCGGCTCCTCTCTTGTCTCGCGCGCGCACAGCTTCTTCTTTCTCTTTGTTTCGCCGATAGAAGATGCGGGTCACGCGTCGGCGGTTAGTTCTGATTAGCGACAGAGCGAATGACGTACCGCTGCCAGGTCCTCGTGCCTCGAATACTCAAGCAGCGAATATATACGATGCGTTCCAGTAGCGAGGGAGGGAAAAACAGGGGGTAGGGGGAGGAGGAGACACCGCACCAAGTTTATAGGAATTTATTTAGCATCGTAAGACACGCACGCGGCTGTGCTCTCTTCACTAAATAAATTCCGAGGAGGATCCGTGCAATTCAAAAATCCTTAGATTTGACGGTAGATTTAATTATTACATTTTGCGGTATCAAATGAAATTGAATAAAATTATTTTTCTGCGTATCTCATTACATGTCTCAAATTATATAAATTTCTCTTGTAATGCTTTTTTAAATCATTTTATTTTAGAGAGATTATTTGTACATAGTATTTTCTTTATTTATTTATTATTACACCGAGTAGTAGTCCTTCGCTCGGAGCGAATTTATCGGAGATCGGACATTTGTCGCGATTGGGTGATACGAAAAAATGGTCGGTCGGTCGAATGCAAATAGAGAGCTATCGTCGTGATTCTCACCGGGCGTGTGTATCCGTCGTTTGGTATATCGGATCACGTTTTAGCATAATTCGACGTTCCGTAAGTGGCACGACAGGTGCGCACCCCACGGGGAGGATGACGTCAGCGCGTGATATCTCTCGTCGGATATGAAGGATATGATGAATAAAAAGCGTGACGAGACCGCGCGAGAAGTTTGGAGATAGCCGGCTCGAACCGACCGTCGATCCGGGCAACGTTCTCGCACAGATTGACCACCTTCGATGTTAATGGGGCCCTGATTACAAAGCACGCACCAGCTCGGCCCTGCCCCCTGTTTATATCAATATCTCGGCATTGCTCGCGCGCACTTATACATATACGCGCGTGTATCCTCGCTGGGTATCTTGTCTCTTTGTATACGAGCATCTTTTTTTTTTTTAAATACAGATCAAATATCTAAATCATATATTGGCTTGTTCGAAAAAATAAGTTACAGATAATTCTTTGTATGATTCTAATTGGATCGATGGATTTTATAAGAGCGCAGATCAAATTTAATTTTATCGATTTAATTTTATTTAATTTTATAATTTTAATATTATATAAAATTTTGTATTATAATATCAGAAACACAGATACATTAAGCCTATTAAAATAAGATTGCAAAAACTATGATCGACTTTTTGTGGATGGAAGTTTGATGACTCGATTTTAGAGATGATATAATATAAAATATATGTAATATATTATTATATCATATTTAGAGAGAGAGAGGTAGCGGATAGATTTTGGATAAAAAATCGCAATCTTTTTGTTTGTGGATGCTCGAAAAACACGCGGGACAAGGTTCGCATTTTGGAGAATTTTCCTATTATTGAGATCGACAAACGAGAGAGCGTGACGTGAAAATCTTTGGCGACGTAATCGAGCTTAAAAGCGCTCTCGCTCGCGCGATGTTTGGAGCGAAAAGTATCGGCGCGAAAAAAGGTGGGTGTAAAGGTTTCGAAATACAATCCGCAGCGGATTTCCAAGCGAGCTAAATCCACGACCGATGCGAATCGCCGCCACCCCTTCGGCGGCGCCTTTTTCCCTCCACGGCCGTTCTCGCTCGTTTGGGGCGGAAAGCGCAGCGTCAGCGCGCCGATGGTACCATTCGCGCGGACCAAATAAAATGTATCGGGGCATTTTATTCTCCGTCGTGTCGTGCGGGCTTAGACGACGGGCCGTCGTCGATTTCCGATTTTCTCTGGTTTACGGAGGGAGGTGACTCGCGCGCGGATTCGATTTTCCCCGGGCGCATTCAATACCTGCCCTTTTGCGCATACAAATGTCAGGGCATCGAATATCGTTTTATAAATGCTAAATATATGGAATTCTGATACACATAAAAGGAAACAAAAGAAAATGAATAAAACAACGATATGAAATTGGGCGCCTTTTATTATTATATGATTACATACAGTAATTTAATGAAATTATTGTAATATTTAAAGAAAAATGAAAAATAGTCTAAAAAAAAAAATTTTTTTGGAGATTATTCGCCAACGTATTCGCCGTTCTTACATATATTTATGGAACATGGATCATTAAGAATGATCGTCGTTGACAAAGAAATCCGCTCAGGATTCGGCCGATCACGGCTCTCGGCCCTTACGATCGTTTCGAAACGAGTCCGGGACAAAACATTCCCGGCCGCGCGGCGACGGAACGTATAATAAGAGTGTGATTAGCATTATTTACGGCCGGTTAACTATTAACTCATAAATCAACTGGCGACTGTATTATCCAGCACCCCGCGCTGTTCGTGCGCGTCCAACCGGCTTCGACTCGGCTGAGGAAAACGGTACGGCACCGAGGTGCTGGGCCCCGTAGATCGACCGTTCGATAAGAAACGATACGATAGGGCTCGGAGAAGGATAGAGAGAGAGAGAGAGAGAGTGAGACCCTCGGAGACGCGGCGAAGAGGCCGACCATCTTCCTGGTGATTTAAGGGAATCCGCTGGGCCGCTTCCGCGCTGACCTCCCTATACTTTGCTCGAGTTTTAAGACGCATAGCGAATGAAGTTAACTATCGAGACGTAATATCGGTTCGCGGCACCGTTATCCAAATAATTAAAAGCCTAGAAAAACATTTATTACTCCTCTCATTTTATTAATTTCCTCGTTGAAAGTATTCTCCTCTTTTTAATTTCGCCTGCAATTTTTACTCATATTTTTTTAAAGAATTGTCGAGGGATATTATTATCTATCACGCATTTTTAATATATTTTAATAATTATATATAAAAAATTGAATAAAATGATTATATTAAAATAAGATTTATTTAAGATTAATAAATGAGGAATATAATTCTATTATTGATATATAATCGTGCATAATTTTAACTTTAAAAATATATCCTTCAGTTGACTATAAAATCTGCAATTCGAAGAAAATGCGCACAGAGAAGGACATATATAGTCTCCCGATAATATATTATCGGTTTGAAGACATTCGTACTTCCCTTCGATATTGATATCAAATGCATAGCGTCGATACTTTTCTCCGATATGGCAAGCATGGCAGGAAGTGCTCGTAAAACGAGGCGATGTAACGCGAGAGAGAGAGAGAACGCGGAGATGCGAAGATGGCCGCGTCGGCTCCTCTCTTGTCTCGCGCGCGCACAGCTTCTTCTTTCTCTTTGTTTCGCCGATAGAAGATGCGGGTCACGCGTCGGCGGTTAGTTCTGATTAGCGACAGAGCGAATGACGTACCGCTGCCAGGTCCTCGTGCCTCGAATACTCAAGCAGCGAATATATACGATGCGTTCCAGTAGCGAGGGAGGGAAAAACAGGGGGTAGGGGGAGGAGGAGACACCGCACCAAGTTTATAGGAATTTATTTAGCATCGTAAGACACGCACGCGGCTGTGCTCTCTTCACTAAATAAATTCCGAGGATCCGTGCAATTCAAAGATCCTTAGATTTGACGGTAGATTTAATTATTACATTTTGCGGTATCAAATGAAATTGAATAAAATTATTTTTCTGCGTATCTCATTACATGTCTCAAATTATATAAATTTCTCTTGTAATGCTTTTTTAAATAATTTTATTTTAGAGAGATTATTTGTACATAGTATTTTCTTTATTTATTTATTATTACAAAAAAATTTGAAAATTTTAAATGATGTGAAATGATTTAGATTATATCATTGAATATATGTTCACATCAAGTGGCACAATAATAGTAATTGTAAGCATCTTTGATATCGCACATTTATATAAATAACAGGGGGATATGACTAGTAAACTGATAGCACAGCTGAAAAGATCTAATTATTGTTTATAGTATAATTTTCTAAAAATTATAGCTTCTTTTGCATAAGTGAAGGAACAATCGAGCGAATGGCATAACCTGTTTAATCATCTACTCCATTTCGTTTTTATCGAACGGCGGAAGAAAATCGACAACCGCAATAGCGATAAAGCCTCGCGGACGTCATTCGATGTAGCACGAGCGGGGTCGAGAGGAGTTGCATTGAGAAATTTCAATTCTTAAGGTCGATATGGAGCTAGCTTGATCCATTGATCCCAGAAATATCATCGGGGTTATGCAATGTTGAATGAGCAAAGAGTCGACCGGATGTCGATAACGTTTCAATTTGTCGATGTCGAAGGCGTATCGCGGATGAGCTCTAAATATTTATGCGATACGTTTATTTAGAACTAAATAATAGAGTGATAATTTTTTCTCGCTAGACCTTTGTATCTCAATTCCATTTTTGGCGATTAAAAAAGACGGGTATAAAACTTCGTATCCCAAAATAAATCGGCAAGCGATAAAAATTGATCTCGCAAATCATAATAAATTTCATTAATGAATACGAAATTTAAGCGAATATTCTTTTCCTCGTGTTTCGAAAATACAAGATTGCTTAATTAGGCCGAAGGGCCCTTCTGAGAGAGACGGTCATCCGGAATAATCTCGCGACGCGATCCGCTGGGAGCGCGAATGATAAAGCCGGGCAACGAAGCCAACGTACCCGGGTACATCTCGCGTTGCTCCGGGAAAGGGTCGATCGACAAGACCGGGGGATTCGAAAGCGCTTTGCGAACCGCGCGCGTGCTGGTCCGGCTAATTAAGTACGCCGTAAGTTAATTGAGATGCTGCGCGTAGGAGTAAAGCCGAAGATACGAGGGAAACGTTAAACTGTGTAAACATCGAGCTAATTACTTCGAGACTTTATCGCGCCCGTGCTCTCCGCCGGAGAGCGGATGTAAGTGTGCGCGTGCGAAAAGCAGGAAAAGTGGGGAACGCGGGGATGAGGAAAAGGGAAATGAGAGAGGGAGAAAAACCGGCGTTTATCGATGGAAAAACCAAACGGGATTAGATGGAAATGAAGCTAATCGTAGCGTCGTCCGATTGATAGGACCGATATTTTATGCGACGAAGTATATCTAACAATAAGTGGTAGCCGATAAGCTACAGTAACATGTTAAGAGAAGAAAAACGAGCTACAATTAAATTAAATTATTTAGAGAGATCTCTTCTTGCGAGTTAATATGTGAGAAGGTTTTGCGCGCAGAATTTTACGTATAATTTTATTTTCTATCATTTCTCTCTCTCTCTCGTTATTTCTCTTGTATAAATTTCGACAAAATTCAACTTGGCCGACCCTCGACGATAATATTTTCGTTTATTCCGTTGGGTCGACGATATCTCGCTTATCCTTCTTTTTATCATTAATTCAAAATATAGTCTTCTCATTGACATTTTCTGCGCATGTGTGTATCTCTTAGCATATTTTATAAACGCAGTTTCGTAACACATACGTTTTGATTTACATTTTCTTTCGACAATTATTCACTAAGAAGAAGTACTCTTGTATAACGGAGGGTTAAATAATGCAAGCAGGCAAGGTGGAATGGAAGAAGGAGACGGAGTCTCGAGGTGCGGTCGTTGGTAACTGCTACTCGCGGAAGGTGAGGAGACCCAGTTAATTACTAAAGCGTTTTAATCGCCGGCAAAGTTCCGTCCGGGCCGGAAAGGGCTTCCTGGATGCGGCGACTGTGTAAATTAGGAACTCGCCAGTTTCTTCTCTTCGCTCGTCTTTTCCGCGTCCGCATTATGTACGCTCGGTCTCTCGAGACGAGCGTCATCCTAATTTCCGACAAGAGCTTTGACTTTAACGTAATAGCGCGCGACGCCCGTAACTTTTCCACATTATTCCGGAAAATTATTCGCGATCTACTAATGGCTGAGGGACTTCTTATCTTAGTATCGGAAACTCTGAATATGACATCTTCATTATTGAAAATTGATTGCATTTTCAATAATAAATGCAATTTTATTTATATAATCTTTAAATTGTTATGTTATTTACTATTGATAGCATTACGATATTTTTTCAATAGCAAATTTAAGTAATTAATTTATAATAAATGGCTAGAGAATATTAGAGCATATTTTCAAAAATACGTACAAAAATTGCACGACGTCAAATATATAATCTTTTTTTATTCTTTTTACTTGATTTTAATTCATGTCGTTATATTTTTTTTTTGCGGGAAGAGGCTTTTATTTAACTTGATATTAAATGCCTCCCTTTCTCACTTCTCCTCCAACCCCTTCTCTCTTCTCTGCGGTTCCTGGCGCATATTTAGGGGTCGCTGGTTACAGGTTGCCCCGGCAACCACATCGAGAAACCCTCTGTCGTTGCCAAGGCAACCTAACCTTCTCCTTCGTCTTCTCACCCTCTCCTCTCTTCCGGAGATTCAATTCGAGAGAGCGAGAACGAGTCTAAAGGACAGAAGGGAGGGAGGAAGCTGATTTCTCTGTGTGTATAGCAGGGGGAGGAGGGAGAAGATCCGACGAAGAGACGAGGAGGAAAAAAAGATGGTGCGCTTTTTGGTGATTATATTTGATGGCGCGAGCGAGGACGTGCCAAATGAGGATTTGACCTTGATTAAAGGCGAACTTCCTCTCTCTCTCTCTCTCTTTTTATTTCTCTTTATCAATAATAAAATGATACACAAAAATTTGCCAGAAAATCTAATCTATTTCGAAAGCATTTATTTTGCGATACAATCGCCAAAATCCACAAAAATAAAATCGTGAGCAAAAATGATAATATAAGAATGAAACTAACAAGAGATATTTAATATATAAAGTTATTAGATTTATTTATCATAAGCTTAAAATATTTCTATTTGAATTTGAAATGTATAAATAAAATCAGAAAAACAAAAAATATTTTATGGGCTCTTGTAACATCTAATCTTTTTTTTTCTTACTGTTAACCGTTAAAGAGATGTAAGTTTGAGAACGATACGATGGCTCATTCGTCGATTCAGGAAACATCGCGAGTCTTAATGGAGCGGATTCTCATGCGGTTTTGGTATTCGTAGCTGAAGCGGGCGAAGAACTTATTCATAAGATTATTCGCCATTTTCGTCATGGCGCACTCTCCTTCTCTTTCTTCTTCCCTATATCGTTATTTAAGTTTTATATTAAAGCACGGTCGGCGCGCGCGCGAAGCTCTCGGGTATTTGATGTATGACCCGCGCGTGTTCTGCTTCCTTCACCAAGATGCACCTAAACGTGAGATATCGTATCCGATCAATTTTTCATGGCCCCACTTCACCCCTTTCGGCCCCTTATTTTCGCTAGAATGACCAGACTCGCGCAAGGTTTCGCATTCTTAATCAAGATGTAGTCGATAAATAATTCAATTATTCGCGATAAAAAAGAAATAAATTTTAAAATATTAATTATGCTTTTAATTCAGGAAAGAAAAATTCAAAGATATGGTATTGTAATAATAAGAATATGAAATTAAAGCGAGATCAGCTGCTCAAATTAGAAGAATGCTCAAGTTTTGTTTAGATTTAAAATAACGAGTTAGAAATGTATCGTTCGGTATCATTGTGGCAAAAATATTCCGAGATGATAGATGAGCGCTCTCTCGGTTCTCGTCGACGAGCGAGCGAATCGCGTGCTAAATAACTTCGCTAACAAGCTGCCGCCGCCGCCGCTGCCACTGTGCAAAAAAAGATTACGTAAGCGGTAATGGCCGCCGGCTCCTCCTAAATTCGAGGACGAAGTGTTCCGGTCGAGCGAGTAATCCAAGAGAGAGAGAGAGAGAGAGAGAGGGAGGGAGGAAGGGAGGGAGAGAGAGAGAGAGAGAGAGAGAGAGGAGAGTGCACAAGCGCGAGTTACCACTCGCTCCTGGTGGGGGTTAATTTTAATTTCCCAATTTTTCCCACGCCGACGCAGCGCAGGTAATTTCCTCCCCAGCAGAGAATAGATGTAATTACTTAACGCCTCCGAGCTCCTTTTATTAAAAGAGGATCGCGCCCTCGGGGGCTGGAGGGGCGGAAGGAGCCCGAGGTGGGGATTGCCACGGGAGTGGTGGTGCGTGATCATGGGGGTGTCTCTTCCTCGCGAGCTCGTCCGTCCACTCGAGACTCGAATTACCGTTTCATTAATTTTATCAATAGGACATTCCGTATGGAATAACACACTATCTACGATAGAAATCCAGGATCCCGAGATTTTTTAATTTCGAAATGTTTGTACCACACAAGATGTTTATAATTTTTTACACGATTAAACCTATCTCTCTCAGGAATCTTTTGATTAAAATTAGATATTTTCAAATGTGCAAGTATTCTCGTCGCATGCGTTTGACTGAAGTAGCATTTAGCGATACAGCACGTATCGTGTTAATATGGAACATAATCTTTAAATTAAACAAATAAAATTCAAAATTCTAGATTTGCGGATCAAAAACGTTTAATTTTCTGCTTTGAAAAAATCTTCATTTAAAGGAAGGATTGGAGAACAAACATGGGACAACAATGCCAAGCAATAAACAACCATGCAACTCGTTGATATATACCTTCGCCTGTCCATTACCACGAATCCGACTCGGATCGAATTCGAGTGCCTCGGTCGACGAGATCGGCAAGGGTATCTCGCAGCAGCTGTGGGAAGGGAGGAGCCATCTTGCGGCCTGTTTCAGGGCAGCCGCCAATTGATTCACCCCCACTAGACGCCGCAACCAGGCGTCGATTCAATTCCAGGACGAAAAAAGCGTCCGGTGGGCATGGCCGTCTCGTATTTCTATTGGTCCAACATCCCGCATCATCCACGAGTTCGCTATACGCTCGTCCAATCGCCGGCTTCTGGGCGGATCCTGAAACCAGTTTTGGTCTCGCTAACAGAGGGGAGTCGTTGACTCGAGTCTCTGGGCAGATAGTATTGTGCCGTTGGCTCATGCCGTAGTGGTTCTAATACCACAGCAGGTCCTTGCTACCAAGGAAATCCCGGAGATCCGCCTGTCGCACGCACTGAATTCGCGAAGGTCGCGAGGACCCGGAAGTTTCCGGTGACGTGTCACGGCCGAAAAACTGTCGCGAATGTGCGCGTTACAGTGCTTCGATCGCGGCCGCGGACATTAATTTTAGACTATATCGAGAGGAATCACCTCTGCAAATCGTGGAGCTTTCAGTGACGTCAGGTGGAAGACCACAAAGGACTTTTGAAAAGATTTTGTTATCGTCGAAAGTCATTAAGCTTTAATCGACCAGCTTGACAAGTGAAGGATTGGTTATATTGATGATTATGTGATAAACTTGACATTTGCTGTTGTTGATCATGGACATATGATTGAAATATTGTATTCTGATTTGTGATATCGCTCCAACTTGTTCAAAAAAATCATTAAAAAACATCGTGAAGTTAGCCGACGGCTAGCGGAATCCTACCAATCGTCTACCTGACAGGCAATTCTCGACGCAGTAAACATTACAAAATATGTGAAGCATTATTGTTTATATTTTGGATCATGGATTGATCTGCAGATTCCACGACGAAAACATCCAAAAACCAGGAATGATAGATGTTGGAAGACAGTAAATAATCGCGGACTGTGGTCGAAGATTATAGACTATTTTTTAAGATTAAGCTCTCTTAAAAGATCAATGATTGAGATGAATTTGTGCCATAATCGAGAAGATTTAGAATGGCAGATGTAAAAGTCCATTCGAAACAGCGAGATCTAAATTTTTATAAACATCTCAATGATCATCATAAATTAGTGATTTATAGACAGTGATGATCTATGGACTGTATCTTCGTTCAGTAGTGATCGTGCTCCAGAAGGCCTAGAATGGAAGATGTAAACAGGCGTTGAGATCAGAAACACTTAACGATTCTAGGCATCAGATCTTGCAATTTCTCGCCTCCCTTTCTCATAAACACATGATTCCGGCGCGCTAGTGATCGGACGTGATCTCTTCCTCTCCTGGTGATCGGGCCTGATCCTCGACGATTGATGCAAGCGGACTGATCTCTCTCTCTCGAAGGAGAGACAACAACCGGCGAGTTGGTACCGAAGATGGTCCTGGAGCCTGGAGGCGGTCTGTCCTTTCCGTTGCCGCCCGGCAGCGGCTCCAGCGCTTCCGGTGGATCCTTGCTGGCCCCGACCAGGCTGTTTCAACGAACGACGCCGGTGTTCCCGTTCCATTTGGCAGGATGGCCGCCTCATCATCCGGTTCTGGGACAGGTGCAAAGCCAGGTACAGCAGAGCATGCAGGCCCAGCATCAGGCTGCTGCCGCGGCGGTCAGATTCCTCAGCCATCATCACCCGCATCATCCGCATCCGACGTTGAGCAATCATTCGCTGGTACCGGCGATCACCGGGCATCATCCCGCTGTACATCATCTGCATCATGCTGCTGATCACGGAGAGGAAGAGGACGAGAAGAAAGGTGAGTTGATGTCCAACGATCGTGTAAGATTGAGAAGAGTTTGAAATTAACATCAAATTTAATTTAAATTAACTTTTTTCTAAAAATGTTATTGTTAGAACACACACACAATCAAAGAGAAATTTATTACTCTGCTTAAAGGATTATCCTCCCTCCTTCTTTTAGATAAAATAAATGCCTAAAAGTTGTTCTAATTTTTGCCAGGAGTTTCTCTCTCTCTCTTCAGAATCTTAGACTTTAATATTCTGTTTACTCAAGTCGTACGAAGCAATTAAATAAGAATTACGCATTATAAGAAAAATAGAAATATAAATTATCAAGATAAAAATATAAATTATTAATTTAAGATATAAATCATAATTTTTTATTTCAAAGAATTAGTAATATAATTTATAGAGCATTTTCTCCTCTGACGTGCGTTGAAGTGCGTAGATAATGGTGGCGTTTCCGAAATAGCTTTTGAAAAACGGTCTTCAGGGAGTGGCGTAACGCGGTCAATCATAAGATCGTTCCTGACGAGCCCCTGGGATCGCTTACGACGTTAGTCCCTATCCCCCTTTTCCCGCCCCTCTTGGCGACCATCCGTCTGAAATCCGTGTTTCGTGCGCGCGAACGTCCGCGCTGCCGAGGGTGGAAATCTGTTTTTTACGTGATCCCATTCACGTCCCTAACACTTGTTTATGCTACGAAGGGAGCGCCACTTAACTCGCCTGCCTTTGGCCTTCGATTGTTTCCGCCGCTGCGAATTTATCGCGCGTTACCGCGAATTTGCGTGAACTGCTTCTTTGGAAATTGCGTCTTTTGCCAAACACCCGAAAACTATCGCAAGCTATCGAATAATTAAAATAAGATTTTTAATTAACATCCCGTTTCGCAGGACTGCTCGATCTCTGCATAATTAATTTTATGTATTTATATATAGAAATATATTGAAGAGAGGAAGGGGAGATATTAAAAATAAACATTATTATATATTGCAGAAATACAATGTCAATAACTATGAAAAATTAATATTAAAATCATAGAGAGAGAGAGAATTTAAAAAAACTGGAATGGAATAAATCTTGAAGTACATATATATCTTTCAAGGTGTCAGTTGGCAATAAAAGATAGCATTGAGATGATTTTATCTGGAATGTATTTCTACAGAAATTTAATCCTAGAAAAACAAAATCATATTATGTATACAAAATTGCGATATAAATAATTTTTTAGTATCATATTTTTATTGAAACAGCTACTGAAAGGATTTATGGGTTTAAAAAAAAGAGATATTTTTAATATCTGGATAATAATATTTCTATATATCCTCGTACAAATTTCTGGCGAGTAAATTACAGCTTTGTTCAATAGAATTAGAAAAGTTTTGCTTATTATCATACGAACTTGCCGGACTTCTTCTTCGATAATCTCACGATTCTTTTCCAACGTCGCGTTGAATAACACTTGGCGGTTTCGCCGCTTCCGGAAAAGTAAAAGCGGCGGTTAGATTCGTTATAATTACATAATGATTTCTATGTCGTGGAGAAGAGCATTTCGTTCATGAACGTCGACCGAACACGCGAGCGTGCATCAAATCGATCCGCCGGTTATTTCGAAATTTATGAAAGCTCCCCCCTCTCTCCCTTCCCCCTGCTCCATTATAATAAATAGTTTTATTAGAAATGCCAGCAACGCGTGTAATTGCGAATACTTGCTACACTTTGATCGAACGTCGTTCGCCAAACACTCTTTATAGCGTCACATAATAGAGTCCGATTTATTTTCGGGTTTAATATCTTCAATATCTTTTTTTGATATGCTAAGCTGAATTGATTTGATATGCTATTTCTTTATTGTGGAAAATATCATCGGTGCTAAAGTTCGAACAAATTCGTATCATATTCGTTCGCAGGTAACGCGAATTAAATAATTCAGAGTCTACGATAAAGTTTTTATATATAAAATATGCTAAACTATTCAGCAGAAACTATTCTCTTAAACTAAATCAGTGAAAATGTCACTGATTAAAACAGTGACACAAAATTTTATTGAAGATCAGTGAATATTTTATTATCTTGAATTGATTTTTTCAGTGATTTCATTAATTTGCAGTGATTTGCTTATAACTGAGATCAACTGACTATTCGCTGCTTTTTAGTAATAATATACTGATCCTACTTGAGAAAATACAGATATTTTGCCACACCTGATTATACAAAAAAATTCTATAATGTTTAATAAATATTATATGATATATTATAGTCTAAAGCCATTTCAGTATTCAAGTACTATGATTTTTCGATTAAAATCTCTAAAATCTTCATAGTCTCATTATCAAACACAGCTCTTAAAAACTCTAGATTTCATCTTTTTAAAATATTTGGTTATTGAAAAGCCTAGATAAAATCGCTTCAATAAAAATTACAAATATCGACGTGAGTGCAATGAGCGAGACCGCGTCGCGTTTTCCGCAGTCGCGCGCGCATTGTATTCTCTCTCTCTTTCCGTTAGGTTAACATTTAATTACACCGATTCTTAATTAAACGTTCACGGCGCGCTGAGATTTTATCCCCCCCCGGATCGATGTGTCGCCCGGGCGATACGTCGCGAACCGCGATCTCTCCCCCCC
>NW_021848537.1:2011413-2023162 GCF_003651465.1 Formica exsecta
CCCCCCCCATTCCTCACCTCCTTCTCATTTTGCTTCGCGAAACTCTCGTTTACATAATTAGCTTGGCGGTGAACTACTCGCGGACTCGCGTGCGCATGCCTTTACGCGATCGTTAAACTTTTTCAGCGTTAGCGCGATCGTTAAGCCAGGCGCTTAGCGTCGCCGCGAAATTGCGTCCCGTCGGCGGCGGCTCTCAAGCTCCGACAAAGCCACGCCGCGCAATCTCGTCGTCACGAATTAAGATCCACACGAAGAACCGGCTGGATCGTCGGGATTGAGACGTGTTCGCTTCTCGCGTTAACCCGATCGGGATATAGGTACGTACCGTCGCGCGGAAGGCCGGGATATGACATGTATGTCCGGTTCCGCTTGATGGATCGCGCCTTTTTGTCTCGTTTATAATTGTTCGATCGATTCGTCATCGATCGCTATTCGAGAAAATTTGTTACGCGCGAGTCAAACATGTAAAATATTCGTGATTTGTTATGAACGAGAAAACGAGGAGAAGTTTAATAATCCCATTTAATAATCTGTGATGCAATTCTGGGATTAAAGTAGACTAGGGTAATAATAATAGAATATGAATCTTTAACTCTTTGTAGAGTTTCGATATCTATCATGCTTGATGATATTTCGGAGAGTATTATTTAAACCATGAACAATAACTTTCATATCGCACCTAATATTTGAGAGATACGAATCTGCGGAAAGATGTTTTGTTGTAGCATGCATCGCGCATAGATCATATCGTATAAAGGTGTAACTAAAATAGATAGCCGTGTTTTACGGCATCACGTTGGGTGTAAAGCGGGGAGAAAAAGATATAAACATAAACATTAATCGTATGGATAGTTTCTTGATTATGATCTCTCAAAGCATGAAGTATTTATGAATCATAACTCGCGCATTACACCAGTGATATTAGTTTTGAAATGATTGGATTTTAATTGCCACTTAAGCGTTGTACACCATACACGCCGATACGTCATGACAGGTGTTGGAATTGTTCATTACGCACGTCTCTCGTCAAAATAGCGCGTCCTTAAAATATAGCTCTTCGTGGGCTGATAGAACTCTCGGATAAGAGATGAGATTGAATTAACACCTCGCAAGATTAAATTGTTGCAGTTAGTATAGAAATTACAGATTAATCATTTTCGTTCAATAATACATATTTATGTACGTGATTATTGACGCGTATCGTATACTGTTTTTTTTTTTTTTTTTTTTTTTTTTTTTTTTTTTTTTTTTTTTAATATAATTTTTTTTTGTTTTTTTTTTTTTTTTTAATTAAACCATTAGACTGACGGAAAACTTTGTCCCTCCCGGAAAAAAATAATTATTTAAAAATAGAATACTACATTATATTCTTTTGCCTACTCGAAAATTGTTAGCTACTCCCTTGATTACAGCGAATAAAATAACAGTGTCCATCTCGGAAAGAAACGCGATGTACTTGAAGGGATACCGAAGAGGGATACAGGTGAGACCAAATGAGCCGAGTTTCTTTAGTAAGCGGTCGCGTTATCGTGGCATCCTGTCATTATTTTACGATTAGACCGAAGGAGGAGGCATTAGGGCAGTTGACAAAAAAGGGCGAAGAGGAAGAGAGAGAAAGAAAAAGAAGAGGAAAGGAAAACATTTATAAAAACATTCATTTGGAAAAAAGTGATAGACCAGAAACTCGAAACAAAGCGAAAGTCGAACTGTATCTCTCACACTTCATCGAGTGTTGAAAGGCAACGGTATGCGTTATTTTTTGCGGATCAATTTTCCATAATTAGCCACTGCGCGTTGTCCTGTCGAACGTTTTATGGGTCGAAAATTAGTTAAGATGAAGTCGAAACATTCCTCTGTAATTCGCCTTATGGTGTACAATTTTCGTTCCAGCATCCTGCGCGGATGCAGAGAAAGTTTAATTGGCCGAGAAACGGGGAAACGTTTAAGAGTGCCGCTTTAGCGCAAAATCACCTGGATTTATCACGATTATCATTTTCTCTCTGTGTCTTTCTTTCTTCCTTTCTGAAAAACTTGCGCGAAATGATGCGCGAGGTTGCAATTATTGCTGAGAAACTCGAATGCGAATCTTTATATTAATCCTTCGCAAACCGTTGATCATAATATCGTTTATTTATCATAATAAAGGGAGAAATACTCGGCTCGATTTAAAACGAATACGTGCGCATTTTTTTAAAGAACATCAAACATTACGACGTTTATCGTCCGTATTTGAATGCAGCGACGGCTAATTATAGAAATGTTTGTCTATTGAAAAATGATATTGCCTTTTAACACTTGCATTGAATGTAAATCGCTTAAATTATGGCGCGAAAACAATATCGATGTTGCCGTACCGTGATAACGACGGGTAATTTTATGCGAGGTACCGCGCGGCATATGAATTAGAAAAAATGATTAGAAAAATTCTTGCCTATCGAGAATCATGTGCATTAATGTCGTTTACACATGACTACAGTACACGAAGATGTTGCAATTATTGCTGCGGTTATGATGCAATCTTATTAATTTAATTAAACGCGCAATTGCTTACACAAGCAATGTTAATTGTCGATTATACCACGGGGGACGATACTACGAGATATCGCGGTGCTCGCACAAGCGCAGTTTACAATTCATCCACTATTCCATCTATGAATATTTGTCATTGTCATTATTGTCAGCTTCGTGCAACGCAATCGCGCCGTTACGCGGATTCGTCTGATCGCAATAATAAATTTAATCGATGCGTAAAATCGCGTTGGCTCGCATCGCGTGTTTATTAACGCGATAATTCGAAGTCGCGGGTTACGTGCCACCATCACTATCCCTCTCCCTCTTCTCCCTCCCCTCCTCTTACGCTTGAAATTATCGCCGCTCTCGGATAAATGCAAATTGCGAGCAATCTGGAAGATTTTACCGGGGTGACAAACACATGTCATTAACGAAGCCATTCATTAATCGCGATAATAGTCGGCTTCGTGTGAACTGACATCGAGTATCATTCGTCTCGCTTATAGAACTGCCGACAATACTATTCAAGTATCGATAACGCGTATGTTTATAATTCCGGAATACTTCATATATAATTTCATTCCGCTAACACATGCGAATCACTTATTACCCAGTCAGGCTTACAAACACGAAACACAGGTAAAACGTTCACGTGAGAATTTTAATTGAGATGAAAATACTCCTAGGCCTAACACTTGTTTCTTCCCGCGATGTGAAAAGAGAATCAGCGTTATAAAAAATATTTTTGTTAATTTTTAGATTAAAAAAAAAATCCTGAAACTTTCTAATATTTTTCTCTCTCTTTACGTATTAATAGATAGAGATATATTAAGATATCTCTACGTAAAAGAACGCGTTTGCGAAAACGTAGAAATACAAACGGCTGAAAATTCTTTGAGACCTTGGACTTGAAAAGTTTGCGGCGAAGCGCAGGAGATACGCACGCACGCATGTATATACATATGCGGGAAAATTCGCGCAAGAGGAAAGATCACTGCGGAAAGAAAACGGGCAGGTAAAATGCGCGAGCGAGCGCGCGCGCTCAGCTCCGGGGGTAATAACTTAATTTAAACTAAACTACAGTTTAATAATTCTCCCCGGCCGGCTCTCTCGGCCGTGGAAGATGTGCCGGCAACCGGCAATTTCAGAGCCGCCGTTAACTGCCGGTCGTTAGTCCCTTTTCAAAACTCCTCTCTTTCTTTCTCTCCGCAATCCCTCCGCCTGTGCACTCCTCCCTCACGCCGCCTGTCTCTCCCAGCCTCCCCCCATTTCTCTCCCCCCCCCTTTCCTCCCTCCTTTCTGCATTTCCCGCTTCGCGAACCCTCGCGCGGACCCGAGCTACCAACGCTCGGTCACGAGCTAATTTTCGAGCGTGGCTTGCGTGTCGTGAATATCGCCACGGGCCCCCTTGCCCTTTCCCTCGTCTGACCCCCCCCCCTCTCACCTCTCCTCCAGAAATATTCGCGCGGCGAGACGCAGGCACGACCGACAAATTGAATCGTCGTCCTCGTCTTTCGGCCGCCGCGGGCATCTCGCCCAGATACCGGAGCTGCGCGATCCATCGATCTCCGTCGATAGATTTCACAAACTTTATATATATATATATGTGTGTGTGTGTGTGTGTGTGTGTGTGTGTGTGTGTATGTGTGTGTATTAGTGATTCGATAAGACACACGAGTTTTCAATTTTATAATTGCCTTCACACAAAATTCCGTTATCCCTTATTAAAAACGAGATTATTTCTGGAAGACTAAATTTGCATAAAAAGAATAATGATTTATTATTTCTTTTTTTATTTTGTTCTAAAAATAATGGGAAGAAATTACGCGTTACACGTATTTTTTTTAGAGAAAAGTTCCTAATTTTCCCTGTAAAAAAAATTCCTTCGATAAATAAGGGCGATTGATAATTACATTATTCGTTAACGCGATTGATACAAAAATTTGTAATTAAACATTACAGGCATTTATTAGATAATCTTGATTTTCGAATTCTTGGTTTCGTCTACAAAGAATCACGCGACCACAAGCCACTTACGAGGGAAATGCCGTGCCTGCAATATTTCTTATCGTCAGTTTTCTTCGTGACTAGAGAAAGAGAGAAAGAGAAAGAGAGAAAAGAAAAAACATTAATTAAATAGTTTGAGTTTACGATGGAGAGAGCAAAGTGGGGTAGTGGAGATGCATATAGCTGAAAGATACGGCTGACAGACTATAAATACGTCATATTTATATGCTCCGCTAATTGTCTTTGACGATAAGAATCTCCCTTTTATTACTTTCTGAGTTACTTCGTCAATTTCGCTTTCCGCCCCTCACCGGCGCGATCTCAATGTCTTGTAAATGCGATCTCTCGTCTGCAAACTTCGGCTCACACGGACGTAATTTTTCTTTTGGATAATAAGAAGAGCTTTTACAAATCTTTGACACATAAATTTACGAAAATCGAAAAAGGAAAAAATGTATATTATATTAAAAAATTGCGGTGAAACTTTAAAATAGGATACGCGTCTTCGTAATATGATGCAAATTGAAGAAATTTTATTTTAAACTCTCAAAATTTTCGCTGCGGTTAAGTTTCTCATAAATTAAGACACTTGTAAGAGATTGCGCGTAATTACGAGAGAAGAGGAGCGTTTATCAGCCGGCGTGGATTTTTCATCGCGGCGACCCGCCGCGATAAAAATGAATGGTACGTCGGCAGACGCGGCGTTGTGTCGATGCGATATAATCAGGAATTATTTCAAATAAATTAACTCGCCCGTTATGTGTGTGTATGTGTGCGTGTACGTCGGCCATACAATGCTCGTCGTCTCTTAGCGCGCGATCTCGTCCTTCTTCGGAATTAACTCTTCCCGCGCGGCCCTTAATGTCTTGGGGAACATAAACGGTCGGATGATTTGTGAAGCGATATGCCACGGTGGAGGAACGGTAGCTAAACAGCGCGATACGCACTTAATACGAATTCGTTTACGTCATCCGTGCTTTAATGCGTTTCTCGGATAATTTGCTTAACGCGTACGCGACTCGCTATGTCGATACTCGGATGTTTGTCGGGAAACTTCCGTATCACCGAGACATTTTACATTCTCGCAGATTATAAACACGCCGTTTATACATGTGTAACGATCCGCGTCGTATGCTTCCAGCATCGATTGCAATTTCGGAATTTGGTAGTCGACGGTCTTTGAGAGTTTCCGTTCTCAATTAGGGAAACGAGCGAGGTGAGAGACGATGTAAGAAAACAAAATAAAAATAGCCTTCGGCAATTTTTAAATTTATCACGAGACGAGGAACGCCTACGTCTGCAGCGGAGAATATTGTACAACCGCGTGGCTGCCGTTTGCATTCGATTAATCGACGGCCCGTGATAAATCTGCGTTTTTACGAGCGGCTGCTTCCACGCGAGAATTAACATTTTCAGCAGCTCGCTACATTCTATTACTCGCTACTGGCCGCTGTCATAAATTAATGGCAACCTCATTACGTTGCAAGCGAGGACGCTGAGCCTCATCGCCAAGTGAATTAGGAATAATATTAAACGCGACTGTCTATGAATATACATATATATTATTATCTGTATTTATATTTATTTAAAAAAAAAATTAATTCAATTTAAAAAAAAATAAAATATAAAAAAATATTTAAAAAAGAATTCATTCAATTTACTTATAAGAGACATATTATAAGAATTAATTATGAGAAGATTCTATAATATTTTAGACTTTAAAAAATGTATGTAAGATGAGTTTTGTCACTAGCGAGACTGATAATGAACGGTGCCGATTGGTCATTTAAAACAATCGACTCGCACCGACTCGAGATCTCACGCGACGACGAGGATATAATATCGCCCGGCGAAATGACACGCCATGGGGGTAACAATCCGTGGTTAGTAGTTAGGGTGGTGTAAGCCAACGCCAGGCCCGGCACGCAATTTCTCCTCTTTAAGCTGAACGCAATCGGCCGCACCACGAGAACGCGAAATTATTATCCTTCAATATTGACCTTTCCTACCTTTCCTATTAAGTTAATAATTGGGATAGATTGCACTGCTCGCATCAATAATTTATCATTTATATATATATATAGTCGGATCTTAATTAAATATGGATAAACAAAGCATCTTGCCTTCTACAATTTCTTCGATTATTTTGCTGCGGTTAATTATTAGTTAACTGCTAGTTTTATAATATAAGTAATTTAAGATAAGATAACATGATGTTTACTGCTTGAAAAACATGAAAACTTGGAATTCTTAGGGAATTTTTTCGTATCTGGAGAAATCAGGGAATTCTCATGGAATTTTTTTGGGACACAGGAATTTAAAAAAAAATTTTTTTTTTTATAATTTTGCTCTTATACTGTAAGCAATCTGCAATCCGCCAATAAGCCAAGTTGTGTATTATGTTAAAATATATTATAAATATATATTTATCTCTGTTTATAGATTCAATGTCTTAAAAAAATATTTAATATGCAGTACATATTCTTTACTTTAATTTTTAGTTACAAAAAATGAAAATGTTATGCAAGTTAAAAATTTTTATCTTAACGAAAATTATTCAGTTTTTTTTTCAGTCTATTTGTAAAACTAGCACTTTAAACTTAAGTGGCTTTGTGTTTTTCCTTCATATGAATGAAAAGCATTAGAAAATACGTACAATAAAAAAAAACGTATTTTAGGAAATTGCACCAAAAAAACTTTTAAAGAATATTCTCTTTACCTGGAATTTTGAACAAAATTATCTGGAAGATTACGGAATTTTCAGGGACTGTTTTAACAAGATTCGAGTAGACACCCTGGATAAAAATTGAAGCGACTGATCAAAAGTTCGTTAAGGGAAATCGGTTTTAGATTCTGGAAAATGTATACGACAGTTATTTTCTGTGTATAAACAATCAACTTTGCGTGTAACTCTGAAACACGATCTAAGGCAATTTCAGTTTTGAAAAGGATCGTCAGGCAGACAGGTCGTACCTTTATTTTTTTCCACGCCGCGGAGTGTAATTTTTCTAATTGACACGTTAAATAAACACGACGGGTAATTAGTTGGCCCCAATAAAAAAAGATGTCGGCTGCGAAATAAACACATAAACTCGCAATTACCTCTCGCGTCCCAGAAACAAGTTCAGGACTCGTGGACGGGCGTGGGATTTAAATGCGGGTATTTATTACCGGCTGGTTAAATTCCCAGTATTTACCGGGAATTAAGAGATACGCGCGCGCGAGCCACCACGGCCATATATTTCCCGGCATGTCGCCGCGCGTATGTACGCCACGCGTATTTCGGTTGTACCCTTCGTTAGCCCTTTGCCATCCCGAGTTTTTTTCCCGACACTTTGACAAAATTTCGTTGAGTGGAACGGTTACGTCGCGAATCATATTTATCATTATAATTATGAATTGATTAAAAATTAATCAAAGTAGTCTTTTTAGGACTTTATATATGAAACATTTTTTAAAAATTGTTTTCTATAAGATAAAATTACATTAATAATAAATTTAATAACAATTGGTTTCGAGCAGAACGTTTCTTAAATTGAGTTACCAATTGGAACCTTGCGTCGAGACGTGATTGTCGAATGATTAATGAATAGCGTCGATGAACTTTATGTATTCAGGATAATAAAAAAAAAAAAAATTTTGCCATGAGTGTGCATGTTGTTGAAACAGTTTCGGTCGTGCGTAAAAGAAGTCCGTGACGAAGCTGAATGGCCTCGGCGTTACAAAAACGTATCGCGTTTATGAGAATCGATGCGTCAAATCGATCGAGGTTCTCCGAGGTCTACGTCTGCTACGTCCCTAGATCGTCCCTTTCCCGTCGAGGTAGTCAGCCACTTGATGCCGGTTATACGCGACCGAGGATCGCACACGCGAAGGTATTAATATATAATTAACCGGCTTGGTTGTAGATCCTATCTCAGAAAAGCCTCCTTATCGGCCGGCCGATACGCGCCGGCTACCCATATTATGCGAGGATCTCTTCTACCTCTAGCTCGTTTGACTGCCTTCCCTCCACCCTTTCACCGAAGCCATCTCCTCGTCCTTTTCCTCCTTTATTCGTGGATCTTCTCGAATATCGCGGATTCGTCGACCGAATTTTTTAGGAGTCACGATAGGATGTAAATACTCGAGAGGGATCCGAAAAAAGGATTCGATAATACATGTAGATATGAGAGATCGTCGAGCATAATTATTTCGGACGCTAAATCTGATCGTTGACACGCGTAAAAATGAAAAAAAAAGAGAATTTGTTAGATGTCATTCACGTCCATTGATCTATTTCTGTGTATATTGTACTTGTGAACGCGTTATTTGACAGCCGCTGGATTCTTCTACAGCTGATCGAGCAATTCTTTTCGGATTCATTCGTTCCGGTTCTCGTCTTAATTAGATCCTCGCTTTTGAGCGCCATCGCGTAATCAGCAGGATCATAAACTTATAAACGAGGTTTTAATATCTCAGACTTGTGCCTTAACATTATTACGCGCGTAATCGTGTTATAATCAAGCGAAGAATTCACGCGGCTTAAGATAAAGAGATAAGCGGCTTTCTATAAATGTTTTTTTAAAAAATCGAAACATGGAAGTTACAAAATAGATGTGATAAGTCGACATTTGATTCAGTGTTTTGATTCAATAAAAGAAAAATATACAGAATCTCTGTGTTATTAAAATTAAAAAGTCGAAAAGTTAACGAATTATTTAAAGATGAAGAAATTTGTCTTAATCCATCTCGCTCGCGACGGATGCCAATTCCACGAATCCCGCAGGACTTTCGAAGAATACTTTTGCCATGAGTGTGCATGTTGTTGAAACAGTTTCGGTCGTGCGTAAAAGAAGTCCGTGACGAAGCTGAATGGCCTCGGCGTTACAAAAACGTATCGCGTTTATGAGAATCGATGCGTCAAATCGATCGAGGTTCTCCGAGGTCTACGTCTGCTACGTCCCTAGATCGTCCCTTTCCCGTCGAGGTAGTCAGCCACTTGATGCCGGTTATACGCGACCGAGGATCGCACACGCGAAGGTATTAATATATAATTAACCGGCTTGGTTGTAGATCCTATCTCAGAAAAGCCTCCTTATCGGCCGGCCGATACGCGCCGGCTACCCATATTATGCGAGGATCTCTTCTACCTCTAGCTCGTTTGACTGCCTTCCCTCCACCCTTTCACCGAAGCCATCTCCTCGTCCTTTTCCTCCTTTATTCGTGGATCTTCTCGAATATCGCGGATTCGTCGACCGAATTTTTTAGGAGTCACGATAGGATGTAAATACTCGAGAGGGATCCGAAAAAAGGATTCGATAATACATGTAGATATGAGAGATCGTCGAGCATAATTATTTCGGACGCTAAATCTGATCGTTGACACGCGTAAAAATGAAAAAAAAAGAGAATTTGTTAGATGTCATTCACGTCCATTGATCTATTTCTGTGTATATTGTACTTGTGAACGCGTTATTTGACAGCCGCTGGATTCTTCTACAGCTGATCGAGCAATTCTTTTCGGATTCATTCGTTCCGGTTCTCGTCTTAATTAGATCCTCGCTTTTGAGCGCCATCGCGTAATCAGCAGGATCATAAACTTATAAACGAGGTTTTAATATCTCAGACTTGTGCCTTAACATTATTACGCGCGTAATCGTGTTATAATCAAGCGAAGAATTCACGCGGCTTAAGATAAAGAGATAAGCGGCTTTCTATAAATGTTTTTTTAAAAAATCGAAACATGGAAGTTACAAAATAGATGTGATAAGTCGACATTTGATTCAGTGTTTTGATTCAATAAAAGAAAAATATACAGAATCTCTGTGTTATTAAAATTAAAAAGTCGAAAAGTTAACGAATTATTTAAAGATGAAGAAATTTGTCTTAATCCATCTCGCTCGCGACGGATGCCAATTCCACGAATCCCGCAGGACTTTCGAAGAATTTGAATAAAATCTCAGGTCATTTCTCAAAAATAAAAGTCCCAAGAGAAACCGTCGAAGTCTATTAGCGTCCGGAAACGGGTTTCTTAATTTGACAAACGCGCAATTATATCAACCAATTATAATTTCGTCTCTAATTAATTCAGTCCGCACCGGTCGCACATTGCGGAATCGCCGCGACAAACCTCTCGTGGATACAAACGAGCTTTAATATTTCCAGCTAATATAAATATATAATCTCTCCGAACTAATATAAATATAATTGCAGCGTCTCTGTTAATAAACCGAACGCCCCGCGTTCGTTAAATCATATCTTCTTCCAGGTGAATTCACGAACGACTCCGTTTTCGTTATAATAAGGATACGTGAGGCACACTTGGGCATTATAATTCCTCAGAACAGTGGTTCTTAAACAGAGCATCGTTTTATAAAAATTAACTCTGTAAAAATAAAATTTATAGGATTTTTTTTTTGAAAAATGTAGAATGAGCTGCCATAAATTCTTTTGCCATTATATGCAATTTTTATTGTTTATTGACGAAATAATGAATTAAATACAATAAACCCTTGTATAATGCGGTAAAAAAATTGCAATAAATCTCTTATAAATCATCTCTATATAATACGGTCGATAAATTCAAATTTTTAATTTTTTTCTAAATTTTACTTTGGTCGGATTAAATGAAAAAATTGTGTTAAATCTTTATCTGTTTTGTTTTAAAATAAAAAAAAAATAAATTTTTATTATTATCAAACGTTAATTTTTTCGAACTTTTGCATAACCTATGAGTATCATGCGTTATACGAGAGTCTACGAATGTATTTTTCATAAAAACGCTAAAACATGTATTTTAACAATCCAAGTGATCCAACTATCGAATAAGTAAAAAACTGTTTCCCTTTCTCTAGCAACAGAGACGCTTTAAATTCATTATTTATCGTATTCGCGTTTTTTCCTCCATCTTTTCCCCTTCGTCTCATTTCCACAAAACAATAATCGTTAAACACAATAACCGCTCATTTCCAGCCCCTTGTTCCGTGGAACTCTGCGGATCTTCGTTTCGCACCTCGCGAGTCAGGTATGATGTTAGGAGTCGTTCTCGGAGCAAGAGTCGAGACCTCCTTTCCCTGCTCTCGGTTAGGCGGGTGGGGGAAGAGGGTGCTCGGAGGGGAATGTAACCGGGCGTCAGGAGGATTGATGGCGTCTAGATGCAAATGCAGTCAGTCTGGCACGCAAGCAACGTATCCACCTACCGACGCCTTATGCCAGTTAACGCCTTACAGCTTAATAATCTTGTTCTCTT
>NW_021848537.1:2023716-2027904 GCF_003651465.1 Formica exsecta
TCTTTCCCTTTCTTTCTGTTTATCTCTCTATCTCTGTCTCTCGTTTTTCGCCCATCCGTGTCCTTTATCACACAGTCTCTCTTTCTCTCTCTTTCTCTCTAGCGCTCGCGCGCGTCAAACTAAATTACTTTATTAACCCCCTTTTCCCGGGATCACTCTCCCAACCTTCCCGATCTCTCAGAGGATTAAAACGACCGATCGGTCCTGACGCAGAAGCGATCCTGCAGTTCGTTAAACACCGGTGTCGTTAAATTTATATTAACGTTTGAGATAGCAAATATCCATTTAACAAATAATTTATAATGTCAATAGATTCAATATTGAGTAGAAAATTATGTGTGAATAGAATTTAATATTTATTAATTTTATTAATTATGTGTGAATAGAATTTAATATTTAAATGTGCACTCGGTTAACATCTCTCTCTAAAGAGATATTGCATTCCGCATTCTTTAAAGGACATAGAATTATAAATAAAAAAAGTTATTAATGTATGTGTGAGCGAGATAGATTAATCAAAGATTATATCTGACTGAGATGAAACAAAGTAAAAGCGGTCTTATAAATCTATATAATAATAAATTGCAAAGTTTATTTAATATATTTGACATTTAGCCTTTATTAAAAAGTTTAATGAAGGTTCCATTAGATTCTTAAAAACTAGAGAATTAGAACGGGAGCGATATAATCGCAGGCGCAAATGGTCGAGCGTTTAGTATCACCTCCGCGGCATTCCGGTACCTAGTAAGGTTTAATCAACCCTTAAAGGGGTGAGACGTGTAGTTCGGAACTGAGACCCGAAATGGGTAGCGTGTCGCCGGCTTACCTGGAAACTGGTGTTGCTTGCCAGGTAGGAGGCGACGACGGTCTCCTGGGTGCCAGGATGTCGTTCCTAACGCTAATGACGTCGTTGGCTCTCGCTTAACAAGAGACTACCCTCTAAATGGGGGCTTGCGTCCTGGAAGCGGTCCGGCGGCGCTCGCCAAGCCGGTGATTACGAAACTCACGGATTCACTTCTGAATTGCATTCGTCGTGCAAATGCTATGCACTTTGTGCTCGAGTTTCGTAGCTCGTCCGTCGCCATGAGGCGATAAGTGACGTTTTTCTACCAAATACGTATTATTAACTAGCGATCTGGCTATTGACTGTCAAAAATGACGGAAATATATAATCAATATTCGAAAATATTTCTTCTGGCCATTCGCGCGTGATGCTAGGTAGATAAAAAAATAATTAATTAAATATAATTATGATTACATCGTATTTTTTCTAATTTTGATATAAATATCAGATTGATATGCCCGCGCTTTTGAAATACAATAGATGTGCGAAAGACTGATTTTTTTGCCGCAAATTTTAAACGCAACGCATGCGAATGGTCGTGTATTCGTGCCGCGACAAGGTCACGATGGCACGTTAATATGCAGAAGTGTTTCCCGGGACAACCCAGGTGTAATTTCAATTTAATTGCACGTTATTTCGGCCGTGCATACACATACACGTGTAAAGCGAGACGAGACGAAGCCTTATTAAAGCGCCTTCGGGCTTACCACGCTGACGAGCTCGCTCGTTTCACCTCGCCTGGCTTGCCGAGGATCGTGGAAGACCGCGGAGAAGGATACTCGGGTGCCCTTCCTCGGGAAATTATCCTGCGGACCTCAATTTTCTCACGGTGGTACATCAGCGCATTCGGCGATGATCGAATAATTAATTTCGTGCGTTATTTTTCCTTGAATTCTTTGACATTTAAATTCCCTCCATCGTTATTCGATTTTAAATAAATCGAAAAACACGTTCCTGAAGTTTATTTTTCTTGAATTCTATGGAACACCGAGCATGTACATCTGTAATCAATAGCGAACGATTGAAATTTATCAGATAAGTTTTCAGTAATAAATATTATAATAAAATATGTATATGCGATGCAAAATATGTATACGCGATAAATTTTTTAATGGAGAAGAGAAATTAAAGCGAGAGCGGAGGCTCACAGTCCATAATTTGTTAAGTTTATCTTACGAAGAAAAATAAGAAAGTATTTTATACAAATAAGATGGACTGCATTAATTATCAATTGGTCCTCTCTTAATCGTTCGATCGTTATTGCAATTGAGAACTCTTCCAAAAAAAGATTATCTTCTGCGTCCGGTGAAGAACCAGTTTCGCTAATATCTACATACGGTCTTTCTTCCTCTCCTTTCTCTCTCTTTCATCATCGCATTTCCATCGCTCGTTTTCCCGGCGAATAAGACGTCCGCATAAAAGAGAGTTGCCACGAAGGGTCGCGTGCGTCGTTAGAGGCCAGTAACGTATCATCATGCGATTACACCGCGCTAAAAACGTGCCACGTCAACGCGTATTAAACGCACACAGCCGTGAGCGATCGCGCACACCGACGTGGAATCTGTCTATAAAAACGACTCGTTCGTCGGTAATTGATTGCAGAGCTCCGGTCCAGAATTTCGCGCAAAATCTTAGCCGACCACGCCGGATGATGATGCTCTTCGTCATTGATCGTATATACTTGCCGCATCCCTCGGGAGAATGGAAATTTTTCAATCGTCTTCCACGCGAGACGTTTATTAAGCGTCGTTAGTAGACGGACACATTTCTCGAAAATAAAATAACACTTTCCTTTCTTTTTAAATATTTAAAGCTTTAATATTAAAACTTAAAATTATATATTTTTATATAGTGAGATCAATTATATATTTTTATATAATAAGAAACAACAACGCAGCTATTATATGAAAAACCGCAACTAAAATTAATCAATGATATAAATTCGGTAAAAATAAAACAAAATATTGAAATATTAATATAATTGAAAACGATTGAATGCTTCTTCTTTATTTTAAATTTTACAATATTTCGCAAATATTAACTGCAGTTTAAAATAAATAGCATTTGAAAAAACTTGTTAAGTTTAGGATGATCGAATATTTTAATACGAAATATTGTGTCATATGTATAATCTGATAACGTAATCATAAAATGTGTGTATCAAAGAAAAGAATAAGCTTGGGAAATATCTGTTTACATAATATATGCAAGTATATATAAGTTTGATTGACGATGTGTCAGTAGTTAAATGCTGAAAGAATGATTCTCTAGTGCGCATTTTAATTTGAATCATCGGCTTAATTACAAGCGACATAAATCGCTGATGCTATAAGTCATTAAATGCCTTATTAGTTTTTCCGACGGATATTAAAGACAGGTATTTTAAAAACCGGCAAGATCGCGACACTGAAAGTAAAAGAACAGATAGACCGCGGCGCAATCAGAGTGGAACGCCCGAGAAAACGGCCGCTAATTGGATCATTATCATTGGAATCGCGGACAAGAATCATGTTTGAGGAAGTGTACGTCATTTGCGAAATGGCGATCCGTGACCGAACTCGTAATTATCGTATTTATTGTATTTGATAATGAGAGACCATCGCGACATGTGAAAAGTATCAAGTATGTTAGGATAATTGGATACTTACATAGTGGAATCATCTTTCCAATAAACGTTAATAACGAACACGCATGATCTTTACCATCTTGATCTGACATTTTCAAGTTGATATTGACATTAATTTATTAACGCTTTCCTCAGAAATGCAATTGAGGATTTTAATATAACACAGATAAAAGTCACTCTTTTTTTTAAACGTAAAACATTAATTTTCTTTTTTAAATATCAAGTCAAAATATATTTGAGAAAATTAAATTTGCACTGAATTGAATTCTTTAATTATACAACTTTCAGTGGCAATTGATTGGTAGTGGATTTGAACAAATAAATTTCAAGGATTATTACGAATCACGATAAAAATTAAAATTGAAAGAATCATTTCTGAGAAAGATAAAAGACTCATACGAGGTCAAGTATCTGATCTAAATTTCGAATATGATAGTCATTTCTGTGAAAATAAAGAAAAACACGGTGATACAATGCATAAAATCTTTTTATCGTTATTCAATATGTGTAACGATCCGTGAAGAGATATTTAAGATTATGCTATTCATACACAAGTAATGTTTTTATAAAATAACAAAAAAATTTGCACAACAAACTTGCAGGAGATTAAATGGTGAATAAATTCTTGCTTTTTAGCTTATTTCAATTGATTTTTAAAATAGATTCAAATTGAAACTTATTCTCTTGTTATGATATATATATATATATATAATATTAA
>NW_021848537.1:2027937-2048044 GCF_003651465.1 Formica exsecta
AATGCCCAACCCTCGCGATTTTTCACTGCCTTTGGCCACCTCAACGACGATCCCACGAGCCGATTCGCAAACACAGTCTCTACCTGCTATCGAAAAATCTTAATTGACTTATTCTTTTGAAAGCTGATCGAAATAATCCGCGACGCGATTAATTAAAAGAAAAATCCTGCATTATATTATATTTTCAACTCGCCAATAGTATCGCGACAATGCGATTTTCATATGAAAAGTGATTCTCTGAAATTATATCGAAATTTAATTTTTATAAATTATATTAATTATATATAAATTAATGACACATATTAAGCTTTTGTCTTTCATTAGTAATCATCAATTTAAACATTTTTTTCGATTTTTACATTTTGACTTCACATTTAATGATGAAAAATTGTGCGAAAATGAAATATATTTTACATCACTGACGCGAACGACATCAGAATATGACATTGGAGTGTCGTAAGGACAGGATTTTCCCCCATAAAACGACATCGGCCGAGAGTCTATCCTCGCGACCGCGATGCGAGCGTTTCTCGTCTCTCGTCTCGTTCCGCGATCGAGATAAAAGCGGAGGAGGGCTCCGGTATTGCGCGGTCAATCATAATTCCGGATCTTTTATTCAATTCCGGCCATTAGCATGCATACGCGCAGCGTGGAATCGCCGATCCCAGCCGGAGATATCGCGGATCGTCCTCGTAAAATCACTGAAATTCCATGTTTATTCAATATGTCGGGACGCGGTGCCGGCACGCATCTTATCTCGCGCGTGCCTAGATAAGATGGGAAGCGATTTTCGGTGTACGGGCTCTGTCTCTCTCTCTCTCTCTCTCACGCCCGTCGCGAATCACGCGCGGTTATTGCTCTTCGGACGTCGGCCCGGAACCAACCGCCATTTTAATCAATACCGAGGGGATTTTGCGCAATATTGGTCGGCATCGTCAAATCATCCTTTTCGGTGGATACTAAGATAAAGATGAACCATTTTTTTTCGATAATATTTTTTATTGCATCTTTCTCATAGATTTCGTTGTCTCGATTCGCATAATTTTTCGTAGCTTTGACATCCGATCAGCTGATTGTCATTTCAATTTTGCGGTATAATTTTTTTTTTTTTTTTTTTTTTTAAATATAGATTACGTGTTTAAAACCACTTTGTATAAAGATCCAATTCTCACTCGACGAAATGTTTACCTTGCGTCCCGCACGTTAAAACGGCGCGAAATTAAGATAAATTCGCGATCGTTTGCTATTCAACGTCGTCCTCCATTTTCGTGTCGCACGAACATAATAATTCCCGTCGAAAGTATACAGTACTTAATTCGATATCGATATCGATCACACGCGAGATAAGCTGCCGCAAATTATAACGTTTCGTTGCCCATGGATCTTCAACGATCCACCGATCGGTCATCAAACTTAATCTTTGAAAAAAAAAAGATTACCACCACTAGCATGGGATCGTAATTTTTTTTAGTAATTAATAATAATAAGAGAAAGAGTAATAATAGAGTTATTTTTTATGAGAAATATATACAGAATAAATATCGAACATTAAGTTTGCCTACATTAAGAGTCATGATTAACAATGTTGGGAGAAAATCGAAAGTAGTGGGAGACTTGAAAATTTAGCTATATTTAATGCAAGTATATATTAAAAGAATACCGATGTGTAATTAACAGATTAGATTTTATAATCAAGTATCAATGTGTAAAATCAACGCTGGAGCATTTTGTCGTTGAAATCCAGCCTGGTGAAATTTCTTCTCCAAACGCGCTCTCTGGAATTACGTAGGAATTACGAGCTCGCGTTAGAAATTATGTTGTTAGATTATGTCTGTGAACAATGATGATTGCCGCTATAATCTCTCTCCGTTGCTCCGCGCGTCACGCTCGGCTTGACACTACACAACTACGAATAAATGGCACGATCGGGGCTTATGTTGCGAAGTGTGCGTGCAAGAGTGTGCGCGAATTCATCGATTTACATCGGCAAAGTGGCGAGCACGAAAGCGAGCGCGCGCGCGCTCGCCGTTGCAGCTGCTCGATCGGAGGAGAAGATTGAAGAGGCGCGCACACTTTACTACATGGTTAACTTCATTATCGGAGAACGCGCGCGTTACAACAACAACAGCAACAAGAACAACAACAGCAACGGGCCGCGTTATTGCACGGCGGTTAGCGTAACTACTGCGTTTGTTTTCGCTGCGAGACGTGCACTTTACGCGATCCCGCCGCGCCAGCAACAATGCCTCGCCGCCGATTAAGTAATTGCGGGTGTGTTTCGTCGGTGCTTATGTCGCCGTCGTTATGTCCGGGATATCTTGACTCTACCGTTCTTGAGCATGTCGGACCACTGAATCCTCGGTGGAACACCGCGAATCCTCTGGGACCTCTGATCCTTGAGGCCAACTCTCGGGTTTTCACTCCTAGATACTGATTTATGAGACCAGGAATTTCTGAATCTTTTTTCTTTCAAAACTCGAATCTCCTTTAAAAATATTTTTTTTTCAGAATTTATGTATTATTTTTTAAATATTAAAATTTTTGAAATGTCGAAATGTTGAATATCAGTTTTGAAGTGTCGATATATTGTCTTTTATTTATTCGACGTCAAATCATTTTATCTTTCATCCTCGAAATCTCAAGAAAATTTTGGGAGAGAATGTTAGATATTTTAATTTATGTAGAAATAAATTTCACATTTTTTGCCGATTCATATTTTTCAAAAGTCCATGTTTTCTGTTTTCAGGTTGCGACGGGGAGTCGGACGAGGGTGGGAACAAGAGGCGAAGAAGTAGGACTAACTTCAACAGTTGGCAGTTGGAAGAATTGGAGCGGGCCTTTCTGTCGAGTCATTATCCCGACGTCTTTATGCGAGAAGCTCTGGCTGTGAGACTGGAATTAAAGGAGAGCCGCGTGGCAGTGAGTTTCTTTCTTTATCTTTATTCATTTTTCAATGATTAAACATACTTAGAACGCTCCTCCGACACTGCATATTGTTACTGAATATCAGAAATATTAGAAATGAAAATAAGAAAGATGACGTTAAGCGATTAATTAATTTATTTTAATTTAAAACAAAATTTGCGTAGAGATCAAACTTTAACAAAATTTTATTTCAGTTATAAAAAAATATCTGAAAAAAATAATATTGTAAAAAATGGTATTCTTTATGCAACTCCTGCCGAGCAAAGTTGCAAATTGACCGAAAAAATTTGTAAGAAAGACGTGCAACCTTTGCGATACCCGTTATGTGAACATCGCGTGATTTTCTTCTAACCAATAATAGCACAAAAGAAAAAGAAATAGAATTGCAAAATTAAAGTTTGAATCGTTCGCGAAATATAATGCAACGAAGATAGAAAAGGAGATAAGAATGAAGATCGTGAACGGGAGGGGTTGAATGAGATATAAAAGGGGGAGGTACACCGGTATGGAAAGGGAGGAAGGGAACGGATGCATGCACTATTTACGGGGCCTAACGCGCGTGTCTAAGCGGATAAATATAAATATCCGCTTGAAGGATCTGAGGGTGACCGTGTGTCCGACCGGCCGTGAAATTGAGAGTCCACCCTTCGCGGTCCTGTCGAAGGATTCGGCTGGATTGGCGTTCGTCGAACGCGGGCGTGAGCTGTCCGAACACCGGAAGAGGACTGGCCACGTGGAACAGATTTAATGCCAGTTTCGCGGAGCCTTAAATGACACGCGCCCACATCGTCGCGACGGATTTTTACAAACGAGGATCCGCTTGAGAGAAAGACCCTTTATAAGGGACTATTCTATGAAGCACTCGCGCTTCTGTTTTCGATATTTTGCATTATATTTTTTTCTGTACAAGATTAATCGGATCCTCTTTAAGAATCTTCTTTAAAGAAGCTAATTTCGACAGTAGTTGTATACCAATAAAAAAACAGCGCGAATTTACCTTCGTAGAAATATAAGAGAAACAATAGCATCTTGTCGGCGTTGGCGTTATTTAAATGGACGATTGCCGAGCGGATAAATCTGTGTCGATTTGGCACCCTCGAGTAGATCTCGAAGGTAACGGACCAGATGGACTAACTACCCCCCGGAGACGGAGCGAGGGGGCAAAGGTCCGAGATCGGAAGCAACCTCCCCCAGACTCTCTGTCGACCCTCGAAAAATTCGATCCCAAAGTCATTTTAAATTCGTGTCCATCGCTTCGTCGATCTCTGACGGACACTGTCGTCGAATAAATCCGCGTAACGTGTCATGGAATCCGCCTATAAATTTAAAGGACCGATGCCTTAATGTAGGGAGAATAACAGACTAAATTCGCATAGTTACAGGAACGGTTTCCTTTAATTTAAATTCGATCGATCGTCGGCGGTTAGTCAGTCCGGCTGCTGCGATATTTCGAAGAGAAGCGCATACGTTCATAGGGGGTTATCGTACGTCGGTGATCGATGTTATCTAATCTGAGAGCTGTCGTGGGGAAGAGTCCCTTCGAAAGGACTGCGCACCGGCTGCGCGACATCGTGTCACATTGTGTCACCACTCGGCCGGGTTATCGTCTCCGCCATCTCGCTCGTCTCTCCGCGCTCGGCAAAATCTCCGATACCGAGACCCTTCGTCCACGATCGAGAAGGAGAGATTCGAAAAATCCCGGGATCCAAATTTTTGTCTTGTCGACATGCCAATTTTAATGCGTAACGCGTAACACTTACGACTTTTGTGCGATCGCGAATAAAATCGCGAACCGTGTTTGATTTATCATGATTGAGAAAAACCGCTCCCGAGGCCACGATTTGCATTTGATGACGAAAATATCAACGGGTATATCGATAAAACGGCGAATAGAATGATCGATCGCGACGCAATTATCGCACGATTATATCATAACGCACTTTCATTGTTCATACTCGACTTATGGCAAAACTCGATCTGCAAGAAATCGATGTCATTCTTAAAATACGATCGGGTAGAGTATCTTTGAGACAGCGATACGATTATACCCAGGCTCTGTCTTTTATCCGATATTTATTTTCTGCTTCTTTTCGTCTCAAGTATAAAACACGACTGATTAAATAGCCTTTGTTAAAACAAGAAGATTGTAAGACGAAGGATTAATTACAAATAACAATTAAATCGATTTCGCGCTCTTCTCTTCGGATGCGACGTTCTTATCGGCGCGGCGGGAAAACGCTTTATTAATTGGCGGAAATATAATTACTTTAGAATGCATTATCTTCTCTCGACAGGCGTCGTACGTGGTGATTACGGTTATCTGTAACGATGCTTCTTCGAGTTTTTGTGGTGCCGCTAAAGATACTGCGCGCTTTATGCATATTAACCTCTGGTCGTTCGCTCGTACAATATAAAGCTGCACCTTTCCGATGTAACGCGATGAGCAAAAAAAAAAAAAAAAAAGAAGAAGAAAAACTATTACTTAGCTCATCTGAACACGATCGCCTTTTATACGTAATCGGGCAAAACAGCTTGTTAAGTGGCTATCGGTCGCTGATAATTCCTGACGTATAGCCGCGCTAATGCTCAAGTCGTGTTTCCCACGCGTCGCGTTAACGTAAATGTCTTACAGCTGTGCCCAGGGTAAGGTTTCGAACTACTCGGTAGCGTGTTCTCCGATGTGTTCGGGAATGACATTTCTTCGACGAGAAATTTATTAAGAATGCCGCTTTTATTCATGGCTTTAAAATTTTCAACGTTATTTCAAATTTTTTGTATCTTTGACATTTTATTTATTTTTTTTCTATAAAATCTACGGCATCTTTGCATTTATTTGGATTTTTATTGTTTGGATAATTTAATAGAACGATTTTTTTGTACAGCATCTAAATATTATCGGGTTGAAAATAATTTTGCTAAAACAATTATGTCTCTAAATCTTAATTACAGTAGCTTTTGGATTAAAAATCAAAAAGCTACAGATTTAAATGGTGCAATCGTGCGACGGATTCTAATAGAGTCGTCGAAATAATCGAATTAATTACGATCACCTTCGAAGTTTAATCGCGAGTAGCGGAGAGTCTCTCTCTCTCTCTCTCTCTCTCTTTCTCTAGAGAGAGAGAAAGGATTAGCGTTCTGGGCTCATGCCGAGGGATACGTAAAGTGTACCAAAGTCGAAGAAAGTCGTAAAGCTACGTGACGCAAGGAAGGCATTTCGGGGAGCCGAGGGGATCTATTGATCTTCGGCTCGCGTGAGCTCAGCGCCGCTCGCCGGCCATACCGTACAACTAATGTCTTCATCTCTCCCTCTCGCCACCTCTTCGACCCCCCGCCCCTAACCCCCTTCCAACCCCTTCCCACATCCCCTCGAGTGCGCCTTCGCTACCCCCGGTCGCGCCGTACGGCTCACGCTAGCCCTAAATCGTCGTTCATGCCACGAGCGTTCACGCGAGCAAAGGGTTGTCGTCCTCAATGAATCAGGACACCCGGGAGGGTCGTTGGTCCTTCGTTCCTAAGACAGGAGTCTTCCTGTAATTTCGGAACTTAATGCATCCGCCCTTCGTGTCGCTCCTGATAGCGCCATGCGAGGGCGGCGCCGTGATTTAAGTAGCTCGCGGGGAAATTTCGCGTCGTACAAGAGGAAGATCCGGACGGGAGCTTTAGATTTACGGGACGTAACGGGCGAGCACCTGTTACAATTGAGGATCTGCGGGGAAACAACCTTGTGGTTTCATCAACGTCCTTAACCGGTGGTTAAGTTAATCATCCTTGTTTCGAACTGGACATGAGTTAAATCGCGGTTATAAATATATATATAATCGATGGACGTTCAGATGAGAAAGACACGTCTCGATTTTATCTTCTTGGATATGAAATAGTTATCAACTGCTCGATTCTATATTTTCTAATGCATAGAAAGTTAACAACCAAAGTACTAAATAAACATCGCTGTCTTTCAACTCTGGACGACTGGATCGCTGTTCCAGGTGTGGTTCCAAAATCGAAGGGCAAAATGGCGGAAGAAGGAACACACGAAGAAGGGCCCGGGAAGGCCGGCGCATAATGCTCATCCTCAGAGTTGTAGCGGCGAGCCTATTCCACCCGAAGAACTAAGACGGAAGGAGCGCGAGAGGCGACAGAAAAAGTTGCTGAAGGCTCTCGAGAGACAACAACGGAAACTTGCTGCTAAAGTAAGAGAGAGTTTGCAAAAATCTATTTTCTCTTTTCAGCAATTTATAATTTATATAATGCTTACATTTTTTTACGTGCCTACTTTTTCTAAAATAAAAATGTTGATTTTGCTCATCAAAATTTCTATTATATTTTTCCATAATTTAATTAACATTTTAATATACGAAAAGAAACAATGCATAATTTTATAGATATTTTAAAATATTGTAAGTTCATACAGAGACCGCGTTACATCACTTTTATATGTCTGCATCGGCATAAAATAATGGATAGAGAGAACGATATTTTACTATCAAAATAAAGTAGTCAAGAGTTATAAAATTCCAATATTAATCAACCCTTTTGATTCTTAATTTCAGGGTATAACAGTGGACCTGTCGACACTGCGCGCCGAGTGGGAATCTCGTAGCGAGGCGGCGTCGGGTCGCGGCACCGCGAGTGGTCCCCTGAGCAGCTCGTTCGGTCAGCTGGGCCTGAATAGCGAGAGCAGCATCTCCGCGTCCGGTAACGATGCCAACGAGGAGATTGACGTCGTCGGCGGATTGGATTCCTGCAGCGAGAGCGGAAGCGAACGGATGGACTCCGCGGCCGACGGTTCCGTGGACGGCGAGTGTTATCCGACGCTCAACAGTAGTGTTAACGAGACCAGCGAGCCGCGGAAGAATCCGCAGAATCCGCCGCCGATGGAGCATCTGAACCACCAAGCCGGTATTCACCATTGGGGCTTGAGCCTGCTGGAGCGACGACGCGAGCTGGTGGGAGTCGTCGGAACGGGCCGTCAACAGTCGGTCGGCACCGGCGCCAGGAATAATCTGATCAGGCAGGCCGCCAGCGAGGAGGAGGTCCAGAGCGGCAGCATTGATCTCTCGGTGAAGGGCAGAGAGGAGAGAAAGAGGCTGAATCCGTTCTCCATCGAGAGCCTGTTGGGGAACAATAACCGGACCTCGAGCGTGGCGTCGGAGCGCAGGCCGTTGACGCCGACGTCGCCGACGTCACCCGCCTCGTCGGCCTGCACGTCGCCCTCCACGACGTAGTGAACAGGCGCGGATGGGACGCCGAGAGGTGAGCCGGATTAAAGTTGACGCGCGAGAGATTCGAGGGTGGCGAAGTGTAATTAGCCGAGGTTCCTCCTCTGTGCGGGAGTTGTCGGTGACGGTGAAGTGCATTCATCGAATAAATCGCGTGGGCCGAAGTGGCGAAAACCTTCGGGACTCACTTGTTCTCCCGTCGAGATAATTGCGCGAGAGGACCAATCGTGATAAGGGTTGAACTGGGCAAGTAATATTCCCGTTCACATTTTTATCAGGATGTTTTCGCTTTGATCGAAACCGATAGATTTTCATCGTGCATATTCTCGCGTATAGACATTTTCATGTTCTTCGCCGCGAATGCGTCTGAGTTCTCGGTATCCCGAATTTCTTTCGAGTCCGGAGGAAATCAAGGGAAACGAAAAAAATCTACGAATAGAAGGTGAATTTTAGAGAGATCCGAAAATTAAAATCGGAATTTCTTTGACTCGAGAGGGATTCGAGGATCCGAAGATTGCATCTCATCGGCGTGGATCGGCAAGACTTATATCACTTTGACATATCGAATGCATGGATGACCGTTATAGATCGAGTGCGTTTGATTTCGTCCATTGTGTTTCCTTGAAAAAAAAAGAATGAAAAAATGTGCAATAAACGCGGACGAGCTCGCCGCTAGGCGGGTTGTCTGTCTTTGAGGTATGTAAGAGAGAGAAAGGGAAAGATCAGAATTTTGAGTTTATTCAAATTTTGCAGCCTCATATTTTAACTGAAAGATGCACGACTTCTCCATTAAACGTCTAATCATCCGTTAGACGGGTTTAGATATTCGAGACCAAATCTATTTATAGTTTTGTATATTTTAACACATGCATCTTGATATGAATTTTGTATATATAAATGTGTCTATTCGATTTTTCTAATATTTTACACGTAAAATTATGCAAGATAAACACATTCATATTTAAAAAGTAATCTCATCGGTATTATTTATGAAAGCATGTTTTTGCTTACGGTATTTTTTTTTTATTTTTAGAGCGAAACAAAAAGAACCGTCTCTCTCTCTCTCTCTCGCGAATTAAAAATTCAGCTGAGACAAGTTATACGTTTGACATTTACATATAAGAAAAAATCGCGATATATTTATTGAGACATTGCAATTCGAGATTGATTCGAGGAGCAGGCATCACTCGGAAATCATGCGAAAATGATTTCGTTAACGCTCTCGCGCGATGATTCCCGAGGAGAGGACATGGGTGTAAATTATCCTGGGATCGCGACCGATAGAGGGTCGACCAGCCACCTGCTCGGATTCACGCACGTAAAATGTCAGGTATTAATAATCCGACGATTTATGAGATACCTCTGATCCGTTCTCCTTCATTAGGAGGACGCTTTTATTGTCGATCGGATGTAATCGGATGTATCGCTGCCCGACTAATTTTAATGCGAGAGAAGGATAAAGATGAGTGGAATATCTTGAACATCTTATTTACTGACTTTAATGTAATTCAATGCCTTGTCGGGAGCTACCGCGCTTTATCAGAGTTTTTTAACGGATTACTAAATCCGTCCATACTATAAAATATTTTTATTTTGTGAACATTTTTTTACAGAAAGATTTAATTAAAGCGGGCAAATCGATGTGTAAAATAAATATTTATAAAAAGATAACTCCAATATATATATATATAAATTATATATGAATTAGCTGAAAAGAAGGAGAGAGAAAAATGTTATGAAAAGAGGGAATATAAGATTCCTCGAAGCTTTAATATCATTCTCTTGTTTTCAAATTCCGGATAAATTTGATGAAAATTGTCGAAATAATGAAAGAAATTTTGATTCATTTTGTATCATTTGATATGAATCATGATCCATCTATATTTAAATTCGCGGCAACTTCGTAAAGATTCCGCGTGTTGCAATCAAACTGCAGCCGAGTTGAAAATAAAGAGATCTATTTATCTCGCTCTGAATTCGCGGAAAGGACAAGCGAGAATGACTGTTTATAGTCCCTTTCGCCGAGGTGTAACTCGATCGAGTTCTCGATCCAATAGATCAGGCGGCAGATTCCTTGCCGGTTATTACAAGGGGTCGGAGGTTGATCGCTCGCATAAACCATTTAGCTCTGATCACCTATCGATACCGATATTTCCCAGAGGTATCGGCTATCTTTCCGCTCGATCTTCGTCCGACAAGGCCCTCTCTCCTTGTCTAGATGAGCCTTACCCACTCCGCACCAGATTAAATATCTGAGTCTGGTCTCCTCTCTCTTTCTCTCTCTAGCTTCTTCCACTAATTCCTCTCTCGTCTTCTTACGTATTCGAGCATTCGCGATAAGCGAGCTCGATAATTTCCTGTAAATTAATATTTCGCGCCTGTGCGCTATATTTTAGCTTGGACCAAAAAGAAGTGCCAGGATAACGTAACTTTTATATTCAGTGGAAATTTAAAATCCAAGATAAGATCTCTAGGCGTGATTTAACAAAAAATACTTTTGGAAGTTATTTTAATTACATTTTTTTTTTAAATATTTAAACTAATTACAGAGAATTTAGCAAAGACTCTTTTCCAAGCTTGAGAGAAGGGAAGATTCTCTATTAAAGATAAATGTGTGCAAAATATTTCAATTAATAAAATTTGATTTATATATTCAACTACAAAACTATCTGCATTTAAAGGAGTAATATTGAAATTGTTTTCTGCCACGTAGAAGCCTTCGAATTGAGACAGCTCGAGCTTGTCGGGCTCGCGGCCAGCTCGTCCCATAAAATACCGGGGACTTGGCCCGGCGATCGCCATTATGCATGTACATAAATCGGTGCGCGGAGCGAGAGTACGTAGCTCTCGTCTCTCGTGTACGGGAATACGGCTCTACCTACGTATTAAGTCGTTTCTCGAGTTTCGCCGTGTACGAGGAACGCGCTCTCTGCTCTCTCATTTCCACGAAACGACATATGCGACGGGGATGCGCGACGAGCTCGCGAAAAATCGACAAGCGGGATTTTTTGCGAGCATCATTTATCGAACCGACACCGCAGAAACGGGCACGTAATTTCAGTGGATTCTCGCGCGAAACTCCTCGTAATCTCTCGACGATTTTTGAATATTAATTAAGCAGAATTTCTCGCACCTTGACTCTGATATGATTTTAACGTTTATTACGTCGGACAAGCGTGATTAATTCTCGAGTATCGATCGATCTCGCGGGCTATATATATATATATATACTTTGTCCTTTTTTTCTCGTTCTTTTTTTTTTTTTTTCTTGCGTCTTCGGTGAGCGGCGAGCGCAATCCCGCCGGATATTGAAAAGCATCCATCTACGGCGGAACCGGAGGCGGATCGGGACTTGGCAGGAGATCGAAGATGCGAGATAAGGAATTAATAGCCGCTTTTGGCAACGGGCCCGGTCTAACTGGCGGGAACAAATTTTATTACCAAATTTTCCTCCGCCTGTACGCGCCAAGATGGTAGATATCGTTTGCCAGCCGTGAACTGAGGCTGTTCGCGGGGACCCCGAGCCTTGTATGTGTACATACTCTCTCTTGTTCGTGGGATCGAGATATCGCGCCGCTGCTTCACGGGCGGTCGCCACGCTTGTTGGATTCACTTTTCTGCCAAAATCGATTTCCGATCGTTCGGCCCCTCGGGCCGATTTTAAACCTCCACGAAAGTCGCCGAGTCGAACTTGGATTACAGATGGACGCGAGATGATTCGATGATCAATGAATCTGATTTTTTTTTTTCGTTACTTTTGCAAAGTCTCGTCGAAATTTATCCGGAATTTAAAAGCGAGAGATTGGTGTTAAAGAGCTTTAAAGAACGTTATATTTTTAATAATATTTTTCTCTTCCATTTTTCTTATATTAACTATTTTATATATAATTTATATTTGGAATCATCTTTTAGATATTAACATTGCGCAATTAATCTGTCTTGTTTTAACTAGACTTTTTATTTTTATATTATAAAAAAAAAAGATAGATGAAATTCAAGAATAATTTAAAAATAAAATCGATATCATAATCTTTTCCAGAAAATTTGTTTAATCTTTACATTAATATTCATTCATCTATCGAATAACATTTTAACCTCTTGAAATATCTCTGAATTTTTTATAAAGGTAATATTATAAAATAATTACATATGTAAATGAAAATGGACGAAATTCACTTCTTTTCTCGATATTAGGAATAGAAATTCATGTATAAACTAAAAACAGAGAGGTGTTGTAAAACGCAAACGAGTATTTTTTAAATTTCTGTACTTTTTACGGATTATCTTCCATTATAAATTGTTTTCCTCGCCGACTAATTCATACAATTTCCACGAAGCGTCACGCTGGAAGGCGCAATCATCCCGTAGGATCGGTAATTTCGCCCGACACCTGCTAATGCACGAATGTGTCAGCAGCAGCGACGAGCGGTCAAAGAATGAAATTGAGTATTATGCTAATGCGAATGGCTGTGCAAAGCTCCTCTTCGCAATGTTGCATGCGATATAGGGACGCGCGTCATGCCGGAGCGCTAAATCTCTTTCCGTTATTACGAGAAAAAACCGGTCCGCGCGAAAGGATGCCGCGAAAATATCACCGTTCACAGGGAATGTGTCCTCGAACGAGCGGCCGGATTATCCGCCGGTGCTATTTTATCAAGCACCTGTGCTGACGCAATTTCTCTATATCTACGTTGCCCGATATGTAAGAAAACACCAATTAGGCAACATTGAACGAATCTTTGAACTTCTGGTTTACTCTTAATGTTTGTCATTCGAGAAAGGAGGTTATCGAAAAGACGTATTCTTGGAAAAACGCGAAGCTCTCTCTATGTATATCCTCAACGAAGCCTGCAAATTTGCTTCTTTCAATCAATAAGTTATTTATCACCGCGTACGCGCTGGCATGTAAGATGATGTAATGTAATTAATGGTCGCTTGTTTGACGCGGCAAAAGGAACGTTTGATTGACTGGTCAAAATTGGATCTGCTCAAATTATTCTACAACGCAATTTTTGTTGCATGAAAAATCGATTCCGTGCGTGCTTGGTTTACGTAAAAGATTTTGAATAAAATTGTGTAAACTTTAATAAGATCTTAAAACGCTTTATTTTGCAATATAATTTTTCGAGAAAATTTTTTGAAAAAATTTATTTGTCCGATTCTTGCATTAAAATTCTTTTTCCAAGCTTTTCAATGTCAACGAAAATATTGTTAGGCCCAAGTATTTTCCTCATTTCTCTCTTTCTCTCTCTTTCTCTTTTGACGCAGCAATCGACTCTCTTCGCGGCAATATCGCGATAAGTATCTCGGGCCGACTCGACTCCGCGAAACACGAGGAACGATATCCGCGTAGTGGTGGTGCTTTGATGGCGGCCAGCCAGAAGTAAATCTAAGGTTTACGAGGCAGTACCGCCTCTTACTAGCACCTCCTCGAGCAGTGCACCCCGGAGTTTCACGGGGCACCGCGAGAGCGCGAGCCCCTCATAATTCTCATAATAAATCGCCTCGAACAACTGACGCCCGCTCCACATACAAAGGGATCACCGACCAAAAGGAAGAGCGAAGGGTTAGAAAGGGAGAGAGGAGGAAGGGGAAGATAGAGGGAGGAGGGAGGGGGCGGGAAAGGGTTCGCAACAACCTGGGTCGACCCAGATCGCGAGACCGCCGTTGTTGCGAAAGGCGTTACTGTTGCATCTCACAAGCGAGCCGGCCGAATCGTTCGCGAGGATTATTCATCGCGAGAGATGTTTAGAGATCTCTCTTTCTCTCTCTCTTTTTGGATTTTTAATTCAACGACCTTGAATCCATCTACTTTTACGATCTTACGTGAGAGCGAGCCTCTCTTTTCGGCTCCGTTTGAGCGCTCTCGCGCGTCCTCATTTTTCCGGAGAGTGTACGCTGTATGAAATTTTTTTCAGCGTAAATCAAGTCGCGATTATTACTCCTCTCGCCTTCGTTTAAAAACGGAGATATAATTCTACGAGCGCCTTCAGCGGGGAACGACGCGACGGAATCACGGGACCCCACTCACGTGTCTTCGAATATTCTTCGGCATTAGTTACATTGTATCCGCTTCTCTCTTTCGTGTCCCGCGACCCGACTTGCATGGCGTGCACCAGGGGCCCCGAGAGAGCGCGTGGTCACACACAGACCCGCCCGATAATATAGTTATTACCAACAGGGGGCCCCGCGGCCACAAGAAAGCGACGAACCCCGCATTAAAAACCAATTTTTAGCCCCGAAAAAACCTCCGCTCTCCGTCGTAATAACAGGCCTGATAATCTATAGTAGGTTTTCTATCCCGAGCCTTGGGGACCGACCTGCCAGGGCCCCCGTCCATCCCTCCCCTATCTCCCCCGCCCCGGTCTCCCCCTTGCGTCCGAGTTCTCCTAACCCGGTCGGGATAATCGAGCAAATTGATGCTCCTCTCCTCCCTTCATCTCCCTCCTCGCCTCGTTTCCACTACGATGACTTTTTTCAATTAAAATGGCCCACGATGTAACCGACAGCTGTCGAACGGAGTCTACGACGTAATCATCTTGGACCTTCGATTTATCAATCGATTGGATTTGACGCGCGCGTCTCGTTTCCAACTCGGTTTTTTTTTCGAGCAGAACGACCATTCGTGAAAATTAAACGAGACAACTTATAAGTTGTTGATGTGTAATAGCTAATAATTAATTTATACTCAATATTTTGATTAAAAAGATGCTTAATAATGCTTGCGATGAAAGTCGTAGATATACGCTTCATCAAAATAACGTTTTAAGATAAAAATGAAAAATAATAATATATAACGTGAAAAATATTTTCTTTTTTCTTATCTGTAATTATAGCTGAACGCATTAATTATAAGCGTGATGAGGACGAGAAATTACTTTAAAATAATAACTACAACTCTAATCAGGGAGACAAAATCTAAATAGCGTGTTTGGCAGGGAGGTCGGGTCTCTAACAGCAAAATTCGCGTAATTATCCCGCGTAGAACGCAAATATCTTATTTCTATTAGGCATATCATAAGCATCCCGCCGAAATGAGGTTGAGCCACAAACTCTCGACTCCTCCCGGTCTTCGACTAAAGTACGAAAGATCGAAATTGTAGCGCTCACATCCGCCGTTTTATAATACTCTGCGATATACATAAATACGACATAACGAGAGAGATTCTTTATCACGCGGATAAATAAGATCGTTCGACGAGAGGGAACATCCGTAAAGTGTCGCTTCCGGATTTTGATGAAATTTGAAAATGACAGGATACTCGATCACAACTTAACTATATGATTTAAACATATGGGGTAGGAAGGATCCCTCGAGCTTTCCGGAAACCGGAATTGTCTGTGTCTCGAGTTCTATTCGATTCTAATAACAATTGTCCGGTTACGTCACTACCATTTACGGAAGAGGACTCGGGGCTCGGTCCGAGTCCTCAGTAAATTTCTATTAACGGCGCGGCGTTCGAAACAATCGGCCATTAAATTGAACGATCCCGCGGTAGATAATAACTGGTAATAATCGGCCGGAGCCACCGGTTAGTTTCGACGCTGCTGGGACCCTCTCGGCCTCGCCTCGGCAAGCCGAAACAAGCCGAGCATCGGTAATGAGAGGCCAATTAGAACACCCCGCCGATGGAATTACCCCCGGACGCTCCGAAATTCAAACTGGCTGCCGTGAGCGTTTCTCGTAATGGCCGCGAGGCACGCGAGAGAGCGAGAGATCGCGTGAGAGTGCGTCGAAGTGCGATGCCCGGATACCGAAGGATTCAACGAACGGTCTTCCATTTCTGTCCTTGCAACAAACACGAGCAGTTCCGTTCCATCTGTCGAAATAACCGCCTCGTTAATCATCCAATGATGATTCGTCGCGAATAGCTTTGTAAGAATAGAGATGAGCGGATTCTGGAGGAGAATCTTGTCGAGCAGAAATAGAGAATGATAAAAAGAGATTGCACGAGAATTAAAGTTTGGATTGAAAGAAAAGGAAGATAGAATCGAGAAATTGCACGCGATTATATATAATTAAACCTCCACCTATCTCAAAGATAAATGATTTATCAAAGAGACTATAGGGACATAACATATTCGATAAAACAGAGTCATCGAAACAGGAGGCCGCGAGAAGACATCTTATTACGATACAACCTGCTGGAAAAAGTCACCATCCATGTCGTTCACATAGAGGCCAGCTCCGCGATATGACGAGAAGAAGAGGGAAGGGAAAAAAAAAAGAAAGAAGACAGGGAGGAGCTACTCGTTACTCGTCGCGCTCAATTTGCAGTCGCGTATAATTAACCGGAGTATGAAAAACGGTCCGCCACGTGCTACCATGTCGCTCCGTCGCTCTCTCTCTCTCTCTCTCTCTCTCTTTCTCTCTCTCTCGGCCAAGATTTATAGTTATTAATTTTATAATAGACTCATCAAGCGAAGAGGAGCTGCGCGCGTCCGGCAGCTTAAGCGAGCACGTTTAACCGAAAATGAAGCAAAACGACGCGGTCGCTAAACCGCCGAACCTGAACAATCTACATTTTTAATTAGCGAAATAACTCAGGCGACTCCAACGAAATGCGCGATTAATCGCAATTAACCAAATTGATTTTCCTGCCGGCGAGGAACGCCGCTCTGCCGGATTCCACGCGATCGACGACTCCGACGCGTTCGCGTTGTCCTCCCTATTAAAGGGTTAGTCAAGATTTCATTACTTCATTAATCACGCGCGGACGATCACGATCGCGTCCATTTGTTTTTGCGAAATTAATCAGGCGCCCGCGAAACTTATGCATACTCAAATCGACCGCCATCGATTCACTTCGCGAGGGCTCCACGTATCTTATCTGTCACACGCGGGTTAACGCGATCGATCATGCGAGTGCAGCCGCGAATATTGATCGTCCGTCTATGCGATTAATTTCGTAAAGAATTTTTATCGGTGAATCAATGCGGAGGAATTAATTTCGGCTATCTCGCGTACATCTCGATATACGATAAACCGTACGTTGTAATTTTTATATTACACTTTAGATATTATTGTCGAGACTTAGTTGCTCGATCAAAATAAAATTGATAAAATAAAAATTTGAGAATTATATATAATTTACACATACACATTAATATTCTTATATATACGATTTATTCAACACTATGCAAAATAAGCGGCTTCAATTGTATTCCATGATTTATGCCGTTCATTGTCCGAATATAGGATTAATAACGTCATTGTTATTCCGCGAGAGCAATGATTACAACTTTTAATCAAATCGCATTTTCACCGCAGGAGTGTTTTTACGATATCCGTTCTCTGCTCGCGAAGAATCTCGGGGACGAGGGACGGACGGGAGGAAGCGGCGATTGTATCCCTCTCGAATTCCAACGAGGCGTTGCCTTGTGCAAAGAAAGAAAAAAAAAAAGGCGTGCTTTTGCAACATTTCGGTAGGTGATTTACGTTTTAATCTAGCGTTAACGACTCGGCGTAGACAGGCGAGACTAATGACGAGACCAAGACCAATCGCGTCTATGAAGCGCGGCGTACAAAAGATACTCCCCGAGGTCCATTACAGTTGACAAAGCGAATATTCCTGATCTATTATCGGCGAAAATTCATTCCCAAGTCGAAGGTATGGTTACGCTAGAATAATACCGGTTTTTACTTCGGCTTCTTTTTGCTTTTCAATTATTCTTCTTTTTTTTTTTTTTTTTAATAAAGGCACACACATATTTCGAAGCAATTTTAATACAAAAGATATCAATCGAAAAATCATTTCTTCACAAGTTTGGTAATAAATCGGCTAATATTTTTATCTCCAAAGTCTTTCTCTGAGAATTTCTTTTCATCTTTCGATATAAAGAATGAGTTACATTTCCGGTTAAGCCGGTAATGTTGAATCTTTGTGTTTCTCTTGTGTAACGCGAGATTAAAAATCAGAGATCGAGATGTATCGAGTAAGCGGCGCCATATTTACGAGGATCGCTCTCTCTCTCTCTCTCATTCGGATTACTATAATATTTTTCGCGAAGCGAACATAGCGATATCGTCCGTACGAATTCGCATTGACCGCGCTCGCAAAGAGATACGGCCGGGTGTATCGAAATGCGATCTCCGCGTTTAATTACGAATCCTTCTGGGAACGATCAGGAAACATATCCCGATATATAGCATCCCCTTCCCCCTCTCCTTCGTTCCGCGAGGCGAGAGCGCACTTTCGGATGCAAGCGCGAGAGCATTAAATCCACGAGTCTGGTTATGTTTTGAGCGGCGCTTTCAGAGAAAAAGTTTATCGTCCTCTCGCACGAGATATCGTCCTCGGAGACACTCCCTCAGCTCTGCTTAATTTAAGGATTCACTTAATCGAATGCTTATATTCAACGCAACGAGATCTCTTCGCGTAAATCTAAGCCGACGCGTTCAAGTACTCGCGTGTCATAATAATATTTTTTACCATATAACATAAAGTTATCGCGATAATTAAAATATGCAACGTACACACGAACGAGGAACGTTCGAGATGGTTCACTCAAAGAAGTGGTATTGCAACTACAGCAAAAACTTTCTGGGTGCGCAAAATTAACTGAGGTACATAAATGATTAGCAAATACTGTGATATCGCATATGTTTCGCATTTAATCAATCTAAGTGACAGAGACAGAATTTATATCTGAACTGTTTGTGAAATTTAGAAAGAATGTTTTTCTGTGGCGCCTATCCATGTAAGGCCAATCATACTTGTTATAAAGTTTGGCTATGGTACACAGAAAAAATTAGCGGCAAGAAACAAATAAATATATAATCCTCACATCTAACATATTTGTATAACGCGCCCAATCTATCTAGCTCTTTTAAACAATTTCTCTCAATTTTTCGATGCTGCAGTTATAATTGGCAGTTATATTTCTCACAAAGAGTGTTCTAGCTGTAGTATCGAAACTCATATTTATCCAATGATTAACATTTGGCAATGGGACCTAAATTTTCTAGAAGATATTATTAGAATATTGCTGCTATAAATTCTATATGTAACAGACAATATTCTAACAGATACAAAAAATAGCGATAAATTTTTGTTGTGACACCTAGAAATCTACCTATATCAGCAAGACATTTTTTTGAGTGAAAAAATGAAAGGCAGAAAGCGATGATATTTATATTATAAAACGTTATCGAAACACCTGCATATTTAAAAATCGATGTTTGCAGAATAATCAGGTGTAATTAAACCGTCTAACAATTTTCGCCGTAGGAGTTTCTATCGCGCGTTTGATACGCAACGTCGACATTGGCACGCGACGTGCCGAAAAGCCTCAGGAAACTTTGAAAGACGTAGAACCGTCAAACTCCGTTACGACGTTAAAGTTTATAGCGACAATGAAGTGTTTCGTAGGAAATTGCGCGCACTTCAGCCAATATGGCAAGGCAAGTTTACCACTTCAGAAATTACTGAGATGCAAGTGTTTGCATGACGATCTTCTTACGAAATAGAGTAGATATCTTTTGCCATGATAGATCGGAGAATCAGATGCAGTATAAATAAATTTCAAAAATAAATTTTAACTTATTCAAAAGAAAAAACAGTTTTAATAAAAATTCTGAAATTTTTAATAATAGTTTTAAAAATAACTATTGCTTTTTAATGTTTTTATCAATTCACAATAATACGTTTAAAAGAAATAATAAATATTTTTACTTTTTTTAAACTCATCATCCTCTCTTCTTCGATTAAACTTTTAAATACAGCGAAATCTCGCGCGATTTAATTCTGCATAGCAACTAAGTCGCACGAAATGAAGTAAATGTTTAACCTTTCCATCACGCAAAGAACCAATATTGACGGACGATAAGTGCTAAAAAATCTCATATGAAAATATGTATAATCTACCAATAGAGAGGCGGATAAAGGGGAAAAAACTTGCACATTGCTTCCTCATCATTTTATCTTACAAAGCTTAAGCTGCTTTAAGCATGCGGATTCTTC
>NW_021848537.1:2048355-2051930 GCF_003651465.1 Formica exsecta
CTTCACCATTACAAACGGGGCCCCGGTTTAGAAAAATTACGAGTGCACGCGTCGGCTGTAATCCAGAAATAATTCTCGATCCTTCACGATGTTGCGTTCTTCGTACAACATTTTATCCCTTAATATCATTTTATCCTTTTGCGAAATACAAGCTTCCCGCGAGGAGATCAAATTAGAGGATTTCAAGACGTCTAAATTCCACGTATTGCTTCATATATTCGAATTATTTAATTTAAATTTGTTTCGTAAATAATGAATTTAAATGTATTTTACATCTCTTCCCTTGAATTATTTAAATTAATGTATGAATTTACTAAAATGCACATAGACATAGTTTATAACGCAATATAAAAATATTGTATTTAAAAGAAATGTGTTACGATTAAATTAATATGACATTTAATCCTTTTTCCGCGCGTGAGTGTGTGTGTGCCATCAAAATTATTCGAAAAAGTGCTATCAAGCGTGAAGTCGACGTTACCCCTGCAATCGAAGCACAGTTCCCGCATGAGCATTCGCTCGTAAATACATGTTCCGCGAACTGCGCTAATATTCCAGATACAAGGCCTCAGTGAAATGACTAGCGCATAATTTCTGTCGAGAGAGCGGAGAAAAAAAAGAACGTTATAGACCTCCGCGCGCGCGCGTGATAACACACATCTCGGTAAAGAGAAAGAGAGAGAGAGAGAGAGAGAAGCGCGGCTTGGAAAATCGCGGTTCCTGTTAACCCCATGCGCGCGCGTGTACATCATCCCGAGATTGCTACCCTTACGCGAGCGCATATTCGCGATTCCGCCACGGAGCGGAGAGCCCCGCTCTTTCTCGCTGGCTCACGAAGACACACACTGTAATCCCGGGATAATTCTCGACGTATCCGCGTTATATAGCCGCGGTATTCGCCGCAGATGTAAATACCCGCGGGGCAGCCGGGAGCCCCGCAGGTATTAAACATACGTTCCCCGGGTACTCGACAAATTGCTCGCATGAACCAGAATAATTAGCATCCCTAGCCTCCGGTGGTGTATGCCTACTCGCGTTGCGCTCCTTTGTCCTTCTCTCTCACTATCTCGTTTTCCTCGTCTTCCTCGCGTATTCTTTTCTTCTCTCTCCCTTCCCCATATCTCTTCAGCAACTCTAGCGCTTGAATCAGGCTTGCACGTTCTGGGGAATGCCCAGAACAGAACGAGCGTGTCTCTCCTTCTCTCGCTCATCGATGCGGCGGTTATTTCTCTCTCTCTCTTCGTCCGTCTCATTGTGAAGATACACCACGTTCCGTGGTTGCGTTTAATCAGCCCCGCTGACTTGATGCGCGCCATACTGTCCGGCCTCTGCCGTGCGCGTCGGCCGATGCGGCTGCTTAAGAATGTAATTTAATATGCGACGTTACACACCGCGGGCCCCGCCGTGTCATATTTATAGGTATTTATGCATCAGCTTCGCGAGCACGTTTGTGCCGCGCGCAGTGCGCATGGTACGCGCACAGTCCGCGAGCCCATTGAAATTATCTCCCGAAGAGAGAGGAGGAGGAAGGTATTGCACCGTGCGCGCGTATTCACAATACTCGTACTCTCTCGAGCGTACGTGGGAGGAATTTATCGTTATTTATCGCCGGTTAAAACCCTACGCACCGCGCCGATTCTCTCTTTGTGACGCTTCGCGCAACTCGACGCGACGAGAAAAAAAGAAAGAAAGAGAGAAAGAGAGAAAGAGAGAGAGAGAGAGAGAGAGAGAGAGAGAATTCTTTCGAGCGCTTGGTAATAAATTCCCTTTACATGCTTAGGTATAAATCTTTCAAGTGTGTGTGTGTGTGTGTGTGTGTGTGTGTGTGTGTGTGTGTGTGTGTGTGTGTGTGTGTGTGTGTGTGTGTGTGTGTGTGTGTGTGTGTGTGTGTGTGTGTGTGTGTGTGTGTGTGTGTGTGTGTGTGTGTGTGTGTGTGTGTGTGTGTGTGTGTGTGTGTGTGTGTGTGTGTGTGTGTGTGTGTGTGTGTGTGTGTGTGTGTGTGTGTGTGTGTGTGTGTGTGTGTGTGTGTGTGTGTGTGTGTGTGTGTGTGTGTGTGTGTGTGTGTGTGTGTGTGTGTGTGTGTGTGTGTGTGTGTGTGTGTGTGTGTGTGTGTGTGTGTGTGTGTGTGTGTGTGTGTGTGTGTGTGTGTGTGTGTGTGTGTGTGTGTGTGTGTGTGTGTGTGTGTGTGTGTGTGTGTGTGTGTGTGTGTGTGTGTGTGTGTGTGTGTGTGTGTGTGTGTGTGTGTGTGTGTGTGTGTGTGTGTGTGTGTGTGTGTGTGTGTGTGTGTGTGTGTGTGTGTGTGTGTGTGTGTGTGTGTGTGTGTGTGTGTGTGTGTGTGTGTGTGTGTGTGTGTGTGTGTGTGTGTGTGTGTGTGTGTGTGTGTGTGTGTGTGAATAATTACACAATTCAACTAAAAAAATACACACAAGAAAGAGAATAACCTCCTTTGTAGTTTTTTATGCTAAATACTTTAACACGTCACATACCATAGCTATAAAATGAAAAAATACCCCCCTTAAGGAGGGTTAAAATAGACCTATGTGCAACTTTATTCGCTAATTTCTTAAAATTTTAATAGAAAAAGTTGAAAGCTGGAATCGTATTCAGCGTTAAAAAGACTACAAGGAAACAATTACTACTTTTCTTGTGTTTGAAGAAAGTTATTTTCTGTTGTTCTTGTATTATAAAAAGAATGTTTTTTTCAGTTTTTTTCTTTATATTTTCATATATACCTAGCATGCCTAGATTCGTATGTAACAGGATTGTAAAAATATATGATAATAATAATAAAATTTGATTTTGTATCGTAATTTATATTAGAAATGAACGGTTAGAGAATACACTGAAAAAAGTGGTATTGCAACTACAGCAAAAATTTTCTTGGTGCGCAAAATTAACTGAGGTACATAAATGATTAGCAAATACTGTGATATCGCATATGTTTCGCATTTAATCGATCTAAGTGACAGAGACAGAATTTATATCTGAACTGTTTGTGAAATTTAGAAAGAATGTTTTTCTGTGGCGCCTATCCATGTTAAGGCCAATCATACTTGTTATAAAGTTTGGCTGTGGTAGACAGAAAAAATTAGCGGCAAGAAACAAATGAATATATAATCCTCACGTCTAACATATTTGTATAACGCGCTCAATCTATCTAGCTCTTTTAAACAATTTTTCTCAATTTTTCGATGCTGCAGTTATAATTGGCAGTTATATTTCTCACAAAGATCGTTCTAGCTGTAGTATCGAAACTCATATTTATCCAATGCAGTGATTAACATTTGGCAATGGGACCTAAATTTTCTAGAAGATATTATTAGAATATTGCTGCTATAAATTCTATATGTAACAGACAATATTCTAACAGATACAAAAAATAGCGATAAAGTTTTGTTGTGACACCTAGAAATCTACCTATATCAGCAAGACATTTTTTTGAGTGTTTGTACGATGGTTTGCATCATCAGCGCTGTACCCATTCCGCGCATACCTATTTACGACAAGTTTTGAGAAACGTCAAGGTACTCCTGGTGGAGAATCTTGAAAGATCCATCGGATGGAATATTATGACG
>NW_021848537.1:2051964-2058839 GCF_003651465.1 Formica exsecta
GCTCTTCAAAGGACGGTAGCTACCGCCGCGCGCTTTAATCTCGCGTTAACGACTTCATGTAACCAGCCGCGAGACTAATGATAAGGGCGAGTCTCGAGTCGTATCTATCAAACAAACAATAAAGAGAATGGAAAGAGAGAGAGAGAGAGAGAGGCTGAAAGAAACGGAGTATCCTTGGCGTTCGCCATTTTTTCGATGGCCGTGCGGGAAAAGGTGTGAACTCCTTAAGCTGCCGAGGTGTCGGCTCGTCAGCAGTCAGGAAGGTGTTGGGCCGCGATCATTTATTATCTCGAGATTGAATTTCTCCTCGGCTCGGCCAGCGCCTCGGTTTAATTAAAATATCGTTATGGGTAGGCGGGGATTCCTGCCGCCGTCATCTCGCCTCGCCTCGTCCGGCCTCGTCCCGTCTCGTCTCAAACCTCGTCCAAGCCGACCTCGGCCTCACCCAATATATCGTCTCCTTCTCTTTTCGAAAGCATTCACGATGACCGACCGCGAGAATGCGGTCCGAGGGAAATATGCGCGTTGCTTCCGTTGACCATCGTCTCCTCGATCACGAATTATTTGTCCCGGCTTCTTCAATTTATCAACATTCTTCGGCTCGTGCATTTCTCGTCAATTTTTTCAGCCGAGATTGCATATAGTATTGCGTAAGCGAATTCGGGCGATGATTAATAGTGTTTTGAATGAAATTTCTCCGATAGGGAGCGTGACACGTGTCCTTAATCGTTGCTATTCGTTAACCGTAAATGTCCAAGTATCGATTCTTCTGTTAATAACATAATTTACTTCTGAAAGGAGCGAAAAATAAATCTAAAAAGTCTGTAAGTTATTGATAATAATTTTATGCGGCTTGCAAGATTTTTTTTTTTTTAGAAAATTATTTCTTAAGAATCGACTTCCCTTAGTAAATACGAAACGACAGAATCCATGAAGGGATCGATGAAAGTTATTCGAGACATAATCACGATTAGGTCTATTCAAAATTCAATTCGCGCATGTCATTGGATAAGGATGGTGAATCGTTTGTCGATTTGTTACTTGTTAAGTGAGGAATCGATCGACTAATCACGATCGATTCGCTTTTTCTTAATTTCCTTAAAAGCGTCCGGTTGACAGATTACACACAACTGCGAAAGAAGCAGCAGAGCGGATCGGCGGCGCGGCTGCGTTTATCCGCCTCGCGATCAAAAAGTGATCAATACGGGCCGATCCTGGCTGACCCGAGCGATAACGAGGTATTAACGATCGGAGCTGAACCAGTTCGAAGGGAAGGTGGTTGTTCACGGACGAGGCTCACGTTTAGCCGATCGGTCGAGGCCATCCCGTCCGATCTCCCTCTCTATTTCTCTCTCTCTCTTTCTCTCTTTTGTCTCCTCTTTCTTTCCTCTCCCGTTCACTCTCCGGCGAGCCTTTTGTCTCGGATCGTCTTGGGGTTTTCGATTATCGTCCGGTACCGGGCACCGTAACGATCGCCTAACTCAGTGGGCCCGCCCCCAACAAACGGCGACTCCACCTTCCAAAGACCCCGGGCCCCACTTTTTGCATTTAAATTAATTTGCGCCGATTAATTTTTAATTAAAGCCGAGAGCCCGGGTCCCGGCCAGGCGCGAAACGCTCGCGTCAAACGCTCACCGGTCGGCCGATCGAATAATATTCTCCTCGGCCGCTTTCCGGAGCCTTAAACGAAGCGGCCTGGGTGATTTTGGCGGCGCTGCGATTGGACGTGCGCGAATTTATGATACGGGGAGATTGGGGTCCAGAGGGATTCCAGGGACGAGCAGGCGAGAGAGAGCTGCACGCGATTCGATTCGCCGTTTAGATAATTGAATCGGTTATTTTTCAACGAATAATATACGTGTAAAAATTAAGCGTGCGATAGTAGGTCTAGAGTCTATTTAATCATTCGATCTCGCCATCGTATTTTATATCAGGTCAGATACTTAATTCTTTTTATTCAAACGGTAGAATAATGATCGATTTATCATTGTGAATGGGTAATATAAAGAAACTATACTTCGCATATGTTTTTCATGTTAAAAAAGGAATTGAAGAATGGACGGCTTCTTGTTGCATGCAACAAGCCCATTACGTATACTTATTAAGAACGGAAACACGTCACGAGGTTTGAGCAATCTCTGCTCGAGCAGCTGGCTGCGAAACTGCGAGAATATTTCAATTCAAGCGGAAAACATTTGTAGAGTTTTTTATGTCTTTTGAAAAATTTTCGATTTATCGGGGAGACATATGTGAGATTCTGAATTAATCTATCTAAATATCCGGAAAATAAATCATTCGGACACTTTATCCGCAAATTATTTAACGCTTAATTTTCTTTCTTAATATTTTACATACTGTCTGAGGAATTAATTTGTCATACCTATACTAATATTGTCATACATATTTAAATACAAGAGGAAGATTAATTAATAACGCTTAATTTTCTTTCTTAATATTTTACATACTGTCTGAGGAATTAATTTTTCATACCTATACTAATATTGTCATACATATTTAAATACAAAAGAAAGATTAATTAATAATCGTGCCTTCGAAGAAGCCGATTCCACGCGCGATAACGATTTCCGATAAATCAGCGAAGCCCGGCGTGATAATCCGCGATGCTGCGTCTGTTCGGTTTCCTTTTCTTTCTTCCTCTCTTTGTCTCACGTCCAATTTTCTCCTGCGAGGATACTTCGGTGTGGATCCCCCGTACGAAAGACAGCGCGGCGTTCATAAAACGGCCGTAAAACACTAAACGGCTGTAAAGCCGCTGGCCCAAAACGCGCGTCTGGCTTGGCGCGTTGTGGTTGCTGCCGTTGTTGTTGTTGTTGCTGAGCAACGTGTTTCTTCGCAATCCGGCCGGATAGAGACACGCACCTCCGACATTAAATCACTCCGCAACCACGCCCTATCCTGTCTCCCTTTCTGTCCTTTTACCTCTTCTCCGTTCGCGGATCTCTCGAGACGCCTTTTCTCGCGTGAAATTCTCGTCTTCGATTTGTCGTCAGATCTTTCGAATCTTTATTCTTGTACAAGTATTGTTTTTGAAATCTTTGCGTAGCCGATTAATTCAGATGAAGAGCGACGGTTTTATTTTCTAATAAACGAAATCGCTTTTATTTTCGCGTCTCTACTAATCGATTGCCTTTTAACTCGTGGCGAAGAAAGCAGGATGTATCGCGATAACTGTATCGTGCAAGAGTGCTTATCAACTCCGCGAGTCAATCTATCGTCGCTTGATAAATATATAAACTTAGCTGATATTGAATCTTAAATTCCGTTGGCGCTTCGATCCTTCTTTTTAAATCCGAATCCCGATTAAATCCCCCCATCCCCCTCTCGTAGACGGTAATTACAAGACGACTTCCGGCAGAATCCGCGAGGCTATTCGCGCTGGCAATTTCCGGCCGATGATTCCACGCGACGCAAAGATTATCCGCCGCATTATCATCTCGATCGATGAGCTACCGCACGATAATCATTCGCCGAATACGAAAGAGAGCACGACGTTTAGATCCTCAAAGCGGAACATGATCGATACAGGATGATCGATTCTCTTTTTTTTTTTCACGCTCGATGTTTGTATTGCGAATTGAAACATTCGTTAAGTTAAAGTGACGGGAATAACTTTGTATGCCTGAAATAGCGGAGCCAATTATAATTATGTACGTAGGCGACGGTGGTTACGCGTCGTATTTATATAATTAGCGGATAATAGTAACCTGTTGTGACTGCGAATGCATAATAAAGGAGGCTCATGAAATTAGAGCACATGTAGTAGCTGCATAAATTCACGATGCTAAATGAATATCCATTAAATTGATAAAGACAAGTTTAGTTTTTATAATACGCGTCTTTTAACAAGATAAGATTTATGCTAATCGCAAGTGTTTATCTGCTCGGTTGCATACACGATGAATAATTCTAAGACAAGAAAAAACTTCTCAACATCTTTTTTAGACATATTGTTGGAATTCCAAGATCTTTTTAGATATATAGATTTTTTCAAGTTTTCCTCTCGAATCTCGCGAATTTTGTCGATTCTCGGAGTGTCCGCTCGTCGGCATCTCAGATAATATTTACACTCGAAATTCCCAGATAGGCCTAGCTAGAGTCTAGCGAATATCGTTTGGATAGAGACCCTCGGCTTGACGGCTGGAATAACAGGTTCTTCTATAAGTCGAATGGGAGTCGGGCACACGGGTAAACAGTTATATACCTGTCACGCGGGGCAACTCAACGTCGATTATTTTACGTCACGGACTTCCTTCGTTACTCGATACCGTGATCGATAGATATTACATAGCTATAATAAAACGACTTATTAGCGTTAATCACGCGCGTTTCCTCTCGAGAACATCACGGAATCGTTATCTGCAAATTCTATCGCTATTGGAACTGATAATCGGGACGGGAAACTTTAACCACCATTTTTCTCAATTTAAAAAATTTTTTAAAAAATTAATTACTCTTTTGCGTCGGGGGCTAATCAAGCCCCGAACACTCGAGAGATTCCGCGATCGGGACCGAAGACGCTTACCAAGAGTTGCGCAAAGCGAGTCGTGTCAATGACTCATCCGCTTTCCAGCGTGGGCGCGTCTCTCCTCCAGGTGCGCGCGATTCTTCCCTCTCTTATTCGCTGAGGAAGAGAGGATATCGGGCCCGATGAAGACGTTGTAAAACGAATGCGCGCCCCCTGTCTCGGTTCTCACACCTCGGCGCGGCGCGCGGTCAAAGGCCCGCGGGGGGTAAGGCCGGTCGGACCGTGGGGCTAATTGATACGTAAGATTACGTTCCCCGGCCCCTGTCGTCGTTCCCCTCCTCGCCCGCCCCCGCCGCCGCCTCGTCGGGATGATTGGTTGTCAGACCAGACACCGGTCACTAAAATTCCTCGAGTTCGGCTCGTTTCTGAGATTTCCAGCCACGCCGGCAACGCTGACTTTTTAAATAACACCCTCCGGCGGCCGGAGGGTCATATGGGAAACGCACCGCGTCGCGATACAAGAGTGAGGACTCGCGAAAATTTGAGTTGGCGAATTAACATACGTGTCGTCGCGATGATCCCGATCGCGAATGATTGAACCATTCGCGCGGAAATAATCGGATAAGTAGCGCTGCCATTTAATAACAGGTATCATGTAAATTCCCTACTATTAGTAGCGGAGAATTGCTTCTCCATTCGCACATATTCGCGCGTACATTCCTTTCCGAGTGAAAGTTTTAGCGTTTATTCGCGCCCTTGAAAAGAGCGTAGATCGTCGAGATGTGTCGAGTTCTTTCAGCAAATTATAACGATCGACGTTGATATAATTGTTACTTCTCTTGTGCTGTAGTTTAAAGTGTGCCGATAGTTTGAAGAAGCGGTGATTATGTTGTTTTTTTTTTTTAAAGCCAACGTAATTGTTCGAATAATATCGATCGACGTTGATTAGACTCACAATCAATTCTATAGAAACGAGACTGGCCGACAGACCTCTTTTTTTTTCTCTTTGTTTTCTCTCGCACCTCGAATCGATGATGGTTCGATATCGGATGACGCGACTGGGTGAATTAGGCCTCACGGACCTCCCGTGGTCAGCTCTCTTCCAGAGGAGTCTTAAGTAATACATTACGTGAGCAACACCTGGAACCGCACAAAGGCCGCCTCCCTTTCGGTCGGAGATGATCGTGACTCGTTAACACCCTCCGACGCAACCACCGACGTTAACTTCACCCCCGCGGAGATCGCCTGGCGAGATTAGGTGAATTAGGCCTCACGGACCTCCCGTGGTCAGCTCTCTTCCAGAGGAGTCTTAAGTAATATTGTACATTACGTGAGCAACACCTGGAACCGCACAAAGACCGCCTCCCTTTCGGTCGGAGATGATCGTGACTCGTTAACACCCTCCGACGCAACCACCGACGTTAACTTCACCCCCGCGGAGATCGCCTGGCGAGATTAAGGACCCGTCGTTCCTGCGTTCTTTTAATAGGTCCGGCGAAACTGATTCGCTCGGATTAAATGCCGCGGCTTCTTATCGAAAAATTTATTCCTCCCGACATTATATTACTGTTCCCAAATGAGATAAGCATTTATTATCTCTTAACCACTTTATAACTCTATTCATTATCCCGTTTATTATCGAAAAATATTTCACATATTTGATTCTATCATCACGAACAATAATACTATTTGCCTCTAATTAAAAAATAACGCTGTGCAATAATGAAACCTTTTTATTGATAAGTTTGTAATTATTAAAGACAAACGTTTTCCTTAATAATCGTTTATATTCGAAATAGCTGGGGATACGCAATATTATCCAGAGACGGATAACGTGACGGATAACGATGAAAATCTGGGGGAAAAGTGGGGAGGGGGGGGGGGGGGAGAGAGGAAGAAGAATCAATCGGGGGTCGAAAAATCACGCGACGAGACCTGTTGAGAGTGAATTCAAGCGGGGCACGTTCGCACCTTGACTTGATTAGTGGCTCTTCGTGCTCGGCAGGGCCGTACAGGCTCCGGAGCCGGACGGGCCCTGCAAGCGACCCGTCCATTGCGCCGCTAGAAACAGGGGGGGAAGCCAGAAGGGGGAACGACCTGTGTCTGTGTGTCTTGTGTGTGTGTGTGTGTGTATGTACCTGTGCGCGGCGGAGAGGGAGCGAAAAGTGTCGGGCAATACTTTTCAGGTCGTCCGTCGCGCGGCTTGACGTCTTAATGCACGTCGAGAATAATCTCACCGCCAATTTATTACACTCTTTGTGTGTGTGGTACCTGTGCGCGGCGGAGAGGGAGCGAAAAGTGTCGGGCAATACTTTTCAGGTCGTCCGTCGCGCGGCTTGACGTCTTAGACGTCTTAAAGAATAATCTCACCGCCAATTTATTACACTCT
>NW_021848537.1:2060428-2076009 GCF_003651465.1 Formica exsecta
CACTCTTTCTCATTTCTTTTCCGGACCTTTTGCCCCGCGTCCGCGGCGCACCTACTGGACCCTTCCTTTTGTACCCTCTCCGACGAGAAAGAGAGAGAGAAAGATAGAAAGGGAGAGAGAGAGGGCCCTTCTCTCCGTTCTGCTCATCTCGCTCTGCATCTTCCTTTCTCCGCGGCCGAGAACCGCTTGCGCGCGGCATCTAATAGAATACATAATTTAAATTTTTGAGTTATATGCGTGGGGGGGAGGGAGGAAGGGAGAGAAGGAGAGAGGAACGTATGTTCGGGGAGAAGAGAGCGCGAGGACACGGGTCGGCGGAGAGGACAGACACGCCGCGCGATAAATTTATGAACTTTATGGGGATTTGGAGAGCTGTCGAGAGAGACAGAGAGAGAGAGAGAGAGAGAGAGAGAGCGGGATTACAGTACGCCGATCTTGATCTGTATGGATCCTCTTTGGTACGGATCCGCTTTCCACGCGGTACATTCCGGATAATTCCGCTGATAGCGATCATTTACATGGCTGACGTAATTAGAAGATAAGGGAACCAGGATTAACGCTTGAATTTGCAAGAAAATATTTCGATTAATAAAAAATAAATTGAAGTTTGAAGAGCGGCTTTTTTTAAACATTTAATGTAAAAAAAGAATTGTTTTGTGTAAATGTTCCTTTGCGCGAATAAATGTCTATCTATCTATAAATTATAAAATCTTAGATGCTTATTGTTTAATTTTTAATGTCGTTTTAATTTTGGTCGTCAGCGGGATCCGACAAAGTGTGAAGAAATCATTCGGGGACCCGGTGGTCCCCGATGACGAAAGACTCGGTAAATCTTACGCTCGTATAATAATTTAATAACGGACACGTACAGGTATGCGGCGACCCACACCTTATTTAGGCGACGGTTAGGGTGCCTCTTATGTTCATAAATAATCGTCTTCGGATTAAGAAGATGCGGCACTCGTGGAATTTTTTAGCTCCGGAAATTCGGCCTCGCTTTGAGGACTCGACTCGAGAATGGATTCTCCGTAATGAAGCCGCTCGAATAACCAGCTACCTTTTTAGCGTCTTCGAGAGAGCTCTTTCTATCCATGCGCGTTATATAATTTTGGAGTGGCTATATTATCAGGCAAAATAATTGAATTGATCGAGTCAGACAAAGTGAACTATTACTCGTTTATTTTGTGACAACATTAATTTAATGCTCTCAAAGAATTTAATCTCAGAATAAGCAATAAACTATATGCGCTCTTTCTCTTTCAATTTTAAAAAAGTCATCAAATATTCCGATTAATTCGAGGATACAAGATAAAAATAATTATCAAAATTTAATATCTCGAAAATTTTTCTATATTCAGAAATCCTCTCTCTTTCCGGGGTAACATACATTTTAACGATGCAATTTTTTTATTTAAAAAAAACACTATTGTTATCGGCTTAGACATGATTCGAACGCATCATATAAAGCGACTCTTGGTGATCTTTATTGTGACAATAATTTAATTTCGAGCCGCGCGGACTTCTGGCTTTGCTCGTAAATACGACGATTATCGTTCGCGTTTATTAAATCCATCTGGGGCCCAGTCTCCCTCCTCCTCTCCCTCCGTGCTCATCCGGGCCCTCTCGTACCCATCTTTCCCCCTTACCCCCTTACCGTAGCCCACTGGACGCGGCGGTTCTCCAATCAGCGGCGCGGACACGCTCGCGGTCCCCCTTTACCCCTTAGGCTTCGCCGATGCTAATTTCACGGGGCTCGCGAAGCCTATTGCCTCGGCAGCAACGTAGCAGCAACGTGGCAGCAACGCGGCTCGTTCCCCCCTCGCGGCGGCTTCACTGATGATGACGAGATGATCACTTAATTTGGCCAACAGCTGCCGCGCTCCTTCTTCCCCTTCTTCATCTCGTTCCCGCTCCTCCTCCTTTCTCCCCTGCTTCCCTTCGTCTTCTTCTTCTTCTTCTACTTCTTCTTGCCCGCTCATTCTTTTATCCAGCTCGTCCTGACCGAACCTGAAGGGACGGCTCTTGAAAGAGACACTCGTAGCGACGAAAAATATCGCGGCGAGTTTGTTGCGGTGGTTACGCGCCGGCGATAATTAAACTCATTGCCGAGCAATTAGCCCGTGGAAAGGTGTGCCGGAAGTGCGAGCATTGCCAGATAAATGCAATCGTTGCCGCGTCTCCCTTTACATATTTTACATCTTTACGCGTGTATTAATGTTATCGATATTCGAGAATTTTGATATTTTTCATGTACTACTCTTGGGTATCCGAATATGTCGAGTATTTTCGGTTATTTCGGTTTTTTAAAAAGAAAAATCATTTGAAGCAAGCTCGGGAAAATTTTTCAGGATCTCCTCTTTTCCAGCGGCATACCTTCCGTAAAATTTTTCCGCGCTACGTTATTATATTCCTTGACACATTCCTTCTTCCTCGCGTAGGGTTCGAATAACTTAAGGGCGCTTCTCTACCGAAGAACGAGCGGTTATCGGCGACGGTGTCGCGATTTATATTCGCTGTCGACGCCGGTCGTTCGTCTCCGCCTAAGTTTCGCCAGTTTTTTTTTCCGCGACAGGGTGGCGGTTAGGCGATACGTTTACCGGCGGAAACCTGGCGTTGAAACAATGAACCGACCAACCGGCGTGCTCCCTGCAAATCTCCAGACTTAGCGTCCCCATTGTCACCCCTCTCTCCCTTCTTTCCTCCCCGCCCCGACGGCCCTTTGCCGTTTTCCTCCCGCGCTCTCTTTTGTCTCTCTCTCTCTCTCACCCTCTCCCACCCCTCGCGGGGGTGCGAAGGGTGCCTCGCGGATTTAGACGGCCCCGTCGTCATGGCAACGTCGGATGGCGAACGCCGGCCTCTCGAACTCTTGTTCGAGTCGCGCACGAACCGGAACGCGCATTTCCGCGGCCGCAAACGGCCGATACGAGCGATCGTTTCCGCGCCGCGCCAAATCCCCCCGTAAAAAAGTTTGCTCCGCACTCCGCGTCGGTCATTGAATACAGATTAAAGTGCCAATTGCGCAACGCGACAGCTATCTCGCCGTATCTCGCCGAGAGGAGAATGAGAGATGGATGTCTCGCGTCCGGAGAGTTGCAGTCGCGAAAGCGAATTGTGAGGGATCAAGAGAGCGAGATGAGAATTTTCCTTTGACTCGCCGATGAAATTAATTAGATTCTAGTAGGGAGTCGAGGATTTGAATTGTGATGATCTGATTAAATAATATTCCAACTCTTTTCAGCTTTAAAAAATCCATGAATAAAGTTCTAATAATAAATCTTATATATTTTTTCGAGCATTGTAATTTTGGATCATTGCTTTTATTCTTTCTTACTTCGTCGAAGTCTCGGGATTAGATTCGATTAGATTTTTGAATCTTTGTTTCTAGAAATTTTTAGATTTTTTTGCGTTTAGATGGTTTAGATCTTTTTGCTTTCTTATCAAATTCTATAATATTTTTGGATCCTCGTATGCTATTTCATTCATTATAGTTTCCTATAAAAACTTTAGTACTCTTTTATTTATTTAGTATACTTTCCTCGAACTCTAGCTCTAACGTTTCTTGAATTTTTTATCTCAGAATATTTAAAATATTCTCTATAATTTAAATCGCAATATCGAAAAGTTTTATCTGTCAGAAAAGAAAAAAAAAATAAGAAATTCTACCATTGAATTTTGTCATCGGTCTCGCGACACCGACGTATTTTATCCAGCGACGCCAACGTCGTATATTTCAGCCAGCGGCAGTGCCTGGATTTATCGTTTTAATTTCTGACGGGATTGAGTGGAAAGAAAGAATAAAGATATCACGGGTACCCGGGGGATCCTTTTCCGCGGAGAACACGAAACAAAGTGGAAAAGACGAGGTACACATTCATCACGAGTTATTAACCGAGGTAACAAAAGACCGATGAAAAATAGACTAGAAGATAGAATCAGCTGATCATGACATTTGATTGTAAACTTCTCGCTTCATCATTTTTGATATAATTAGTATCACTATCGAGACAATCATTGTCATTTTCGGAAAATTATATTAGGAATTTCATTGCTAAAAACGTTTTATGATTATCAGTGCTCCTGTAATCTGTGTACACTTTTGAGTCGTCGCGCGAGATGCGAATTCTTATCAAGGGGTGGGAGGAGCGTATTATGTATTAAATTATGATCAGCCGGAGGCGTCCTAGCGATATCCCGATACAACGGCAAGGGATGGCGAGATACGGGACGACTCCGTCGCGAAATTAACCCTCGAGATCACCGGTGCTTCCGAGGGATAATTTCATTTGGCAGCGAGCCGCCGGATTCTAGCTGCCGCCTGCGGGCTGTCTGGCCGCCATTTTCTCTCTCGCTCTCTCTCTCTGCACAATTTTTTCCTTTTATTTATTGCAAAATTTATTCTCGCTGCAATCTCTCTCTCTCTCTCTCTCTCTCTCTCTCTCTCTCTCTCTCTCTCTCTCTCTCTGCTTCTATCCTGCTCCAGACAGAGCTGATGAAACGAAATGCAAATTTTGACACAATTTGGGCAATTCTTCGATTTTGAAGATAGTCCAGGATTTTTCTCAGAGAAAAGGAGTTAAACTTTTCCCGGAAGAGAGCTTCCAAGCGAGCTTTCACGATCGTGATAAACTCCCAAAGCCGGACGGGACAGCGACGATGTTACGGGTCAAGTCGAGGGACGAGGGTGTGGAAAAAAAATAAGGTCCGCGAGGAGAGAACGGCGTGAAAACGTCTCCATTTGCGGGATACGGAGCTCGATTTTTTCGAAGTCCATCTTTCGAGCTTTATCCTCGGGGGTTATTCACCCTCGGATATCTCACCCTCGTCTGACTTTCGCACGAGAAAACTTCGAACTACTCCGATTGTCGAATACGCGGAAAGCTTCGCTTGTCTCGTCAATCGATTTCGGGAAAAATTGCGTAGAGGATCACGAATTTCCTGCAGATTTTTAACACGTAAAGCAAAATGATAATATAATTACACACGTTATGTTGCGTTATTATATTTTTACTCTATCACATTTTTTGGACAAATATGGGATCTATTTCTGTTTATAAGATATATATATAAAAGTTGAAAGTTTCTCACGTCATAGAAAATAGAAGAGAAAAGTTTCGAAGAAAAGTTAAATATCTCTCAAAAGAGATGGCCGAGAGAGAAAGAGATGTTTCTTTCGAGAAAAATTTCTTTATTAATATACCATTTCGCTTTACGCACTTTTCTATATATCCAAGGACGCATCGGAACCCCCTCCCCGGAAAATTTCATTCTATTTTACCGTCATATATCGCGTCATCGTTATATAAAATGAGACGTAAATAAAATGAAATAAATTATAGCGATGAATGTGTAATGTTATAATGGAACGAAATCTTGGCACACATCTCTCACTCTCTTTCTCCCATCTCTCTCGCGAGCATGCAATAACGATCCCTTTCCCGGGGGTAGCTACCCTCTCTCGTACCTGTAACATCAATTAAAATTCTCGTGGTCGATGCGCCGCTGTTTCGCGCGATCGTCCGACGTTTTTAATTGGATTAGAGCGAGACGGCTAGAGTGGCCGAGGGGAAGGTGGAGGCTCGTTTCGAGGGTGCGAGATTGTAGGAAGGGGTCGGCGGGATATTTCAGAGTGGGGCGATGGCGGTGGGTTTGGTGGGTAACTCAGGTAAAATGACAGAGATGAGCGACTCCGTTCCCTTTTCCACCCGATTCCACCGAATTCGCTGGGAGAGAAGCATCCCCGGGAAAATGAGGGAATCAACTTTTCCATTGCGGCTTAATTTGTTTCCATTGAAAATTTCACGTCGCGTATGCAAAGTGGATATCCCTTTCTCGCGATTTCGTTTGCGAGTAACATTGTTTTGTTAATTTAAATGTTCGTTTTTTAAATGCACGCGCGCAAATATTTTCGAAAAATAAATTATCAATTATTCGGTAAGATAAAAGCGTGTTGTGGAGAACGTTGAAAGTTTTGTCCGGGGATATTTTGATCGATCGTTGCGCTTCTGACTTCGGATTTTGAGAATCTCGTGAAGATCGCGATAAACGAGCGATCCGCTCCGCTCCGCGCGTCGCATCTGCATTCGCAACACGCCGCATTAATTATGTATTCAATAAATTTTAAACGCATTGAAATGAATTCAAATTGCAGATTAATATTAAACGGCGTGCGCTAATTGGCCGGCCAATTATGCGGCGTTAATTAAACATTAGATGCGGCGGCCGCTAATTCGAGCGCGTTGCGACTTGCGCGATCTACAGATCTCTCGTCGACTTTAGAGAGGAAATTTATATTAAAGCGGTGTCATCTGTAATAACATTTGCAACTTGTTGTTCTACCATCAGCCGAGTTTTTCTTTGCGTACCGACTGCGAATTCTGCTGAATAGAAACACGAAATATTCCCGAATGAAACTTTCACAGTGGTAAGTTTCTACGATATGCTTACCGACATTTTATTGAATAATCGATATAATTTATATTTAAAAAAATTTAGAATTATATAATTTAATTAATATTACGTCGAGATATAAAATTATATTCTAACTTTATACACATTGTAATGAATTAATAATAATTACTGCTGGGTATTAAATCTCGACATTTATTTTGAATCTTGTAGCGAGTATAAAGATAATAAATGGGAGAGAAGAGGAGAATATTATTTTATAGAAAAGGAATATTTTATTACATTCAACTACACGTTACAATATATTGATGCGTGTAATTATGCGGGCGCACATAAAACATCTTTTATCTGTCGAGTTATCGTCTTATATATAAAGAAGTAACGCAAAGAGCGCGGGCAAAGATTGAAAATGAAAATACGAGACCTTCCAGCAAGTAGCGTTATCAACGAAACCAACATGTTTATCTCTGATATGTCCTCGATTAATGATACAATTGTAAGGCGCGTAAAAATCGCCGAAAGAAATCAGGAGAAATTTTAAATCGAAAACTACTTGATTTCGCATTGACCATATATCTTCTTTCTTGTTATTATTAAAGGGAAAAAAAAAATATCGAGTATCCGCCCGAGTATCTCTCTCGTGAGTATCTTGATTATATCAACCACCAAATGTATTACAACGTATTGACTATATTAATATCCCACTCTCTTAAATTGAATCAGTGAAAATGTCAGTGATCAAAACAGTGACGATATTTCACCAAAGATCAATGAGTTTTTCACTGATCTTTAATGAAAACAGTCACACTTTGTTCTTTCATCTTATTGATCTTTTTTATTTTTATTTTATTGATTATGTAAGATTTCGTATGGCTAGTATTTAAATTCACAGAATCATACGTATTACATTCCTTTACACTCTTAAGATGTAATAAAATTACAAAAAATGAAGAAGACTCTTATTTTCAGTCAAATTCAAATATTTTTTTAACAAAATATATTGTTATTTATCTTATAATATAAAATGCATTTTAAAATCTCATCGATTGAAAGAGCTAGATACTACTATTAATACTTTTAATGAGATTTCACGCTATTGGCAGTGTTATACTTACAACTAAAACTATAGCTTATCAATGATAATACACTGATTCCATTTAAGAAAGCACCTTACATAGCTTTGTTCGATTGGTTATGCAGCTGAGACGCGATTACGTGTCGAGTTAAAGTTAAATCTTAACAGCGAGTGACGGAGACATTATTTTACTCCTTGACTATATAAAATGATAAGAGCAATTTCGATTTCGTTCATCTTTACTTCTCTCATTCGACTCGCGTGGTGTGTTATCCACAATGTTATTGACGGAAAGTTACATTTGAATCTCCACGCGAATTATATTTAAGAATTTTGCCCTTGAAATCAATTGTATCTCGAGACGCGTAGCGTAATCATAGTACTCTTTGGCTTCCTTTGAAATTCACCGCAGGAATCCGCAAACGAGAACGCGTTTTCTTTATTTCATATACATTGCTGTAAATTGGCTGATAGAAAATCTTTCTTCTCTTCTTTTTCAGTTCTCTTGCATGTCCGATCTGTATCCTCCAACCCGTCTCGAATAAGTAGTCGCGCCGAATAGTTTTGGCTACAGTGGGGTCTCCTCTTCTTGGAGTTATTTTGGGGTCGGAGGCGGGGGTGGTGGTCATACAGCACTTCCGGTGTAAAAGCTTGTCTTGCCAGTCAGCCCCCCGGACGCTCGCTTCTTCCTCTCGCATTCCATCGTGCTGAAGGTGTTCTGAGCGATTTGCGACTTGCGTTTCGGGTTCTGCAGGGTCATGCTGCGCTGACTGGAATTGGAACTGGAGCTGGTACCGGGTTCCGATACCTTGAGAATGCCCGAGTGTATCGTCCCGAAATTTTGATATATGTACTGCGACTGAATGGCCGACACGGACGTGTTTTGATTCTTCAGGGTGATCGGGACGGTCTGACCAGCCAGACTGTTGTATCTGGTGTCGTAACCGAATGGGGTGTCCAGTAGGGACTCGTTCTTGTCGACGTAGCCGCTCAGTCTGGAATCGAGGAGACCCTCCTTGTCAGCGAAACCGCTCAGTCTTGAATCCACGATGTCCTGATTCTCGGCGCTTCTCGCGGAGAAGTCGGTAGTGTATCGCTGTTCCTGTCCCGACTCCTTGTTATCCGTGAAGGCGATCATGTTCTGCCTTGAGTCGGACAAGATCCGAGAGTCGATAAAGCCTTCCTTGTCCGTGAAGCCGCTCAGTCGGGAATCCACAACGCTCCCCTCGGTCTTGTCGAAGTTGTACCGCGGATCGATGCCCTTGTTATCCGGATAGGCCGGCAAGACGTGGGACAGGTCTGCCTTATCGACGTAACTGATGGCCTGCGGATTCGAGCCCGCGCAGATATCGGGCGCCGACTTGCAGAGCAACGACGTTCCCTCTTCGGCTATTTTTTGAGGCGCTAGGACACACAAGCGCGGACTTATTTTTGCTCCGGATAATTATTATTGGTACAGGGTGTCCCGCAGAATCTCGAATTTCGTTCTTTTTTTTTTATTTTTTTCTTTCACGATCATCGGGAATTTCATCGGATCTCAAGATCTTAGCACGCTCGGTGGGATATCTCTGATATTTCCACGCGATCTTTCACGCGGGACACCCTCTCTAGTTGAATAAATTCACCCACTTTTAGCCGGTTGACCGAAGGGTCGTGCCTGCGGCGGTCCCGGCGATTTCTGATGCGCCCGCACGAGATATTCCGAGCTGAGTCCTCTCTGTTCCCTCAGCTTCCTCTCAGCTCCCGGGACCATAACTCTCACCTACAAGAAAAAGAGAAAGAAAACAAATAGCATGAATATCCTCAAACCCGATTGCGAGGTATGCGGTGATAAAGCTAGGAATCCACTTGTTCAACACACAGCAGTATTTCACAGCGTGGTTGGCGTTCAAGTGGATTCGTAGCTGAAATCACGCGGGATAATTTGCGCGGTTAATGGTAGTTTCAATCGACAACTTCACCATCTCCTCAACCGTGGAAAAGCGCGCCATGTAACCGGACATGGTTAAAACGGCCGCCACTTCCGCGAGCATCAGCGCTAATCCCGAGAGCTGAAGGCACCAGCCGTAGTGGTACTGAGGTAGACCGTTATCGTCCATTTGCATGCCGGCAGTAGACGGCAAGCTGTACTTTCCCGGCAGTTCCAGTGACGCGTCCGATAAGGCTGATGCCAGAACTATCAGTCCGCCGCCCAAAGAAAGTCCTGAAATACGATTATACATCCATTACACATTTTATGTCTTTGCCATTCGTTCAGGAAATAATGTTGGTGCAAAAAGTTTAATTTTTTTCCTTCTGTTTTTTTAAATATTTTTTAAAAAGCTGATCAGAGGGAGAGAATCTAATCTCGCATCGCTATAATCGATTAATTTTTACATTTTTTAGCATTATCGAGAGAGTATCTCGGAATTGAATCGGCCATAGCGCCTCCGCTTTACAATACAAAAAAGTTTTTTTTTAGCTTAAATTAAGATCAAATCGCTGAATCTAATGAAAGTCTGATTCGAGCACATACATGTTACATTCGTACAAATTAATTGCGACGGGAATCGTTGGCTTTAATTGACAGTATACATATCTACAATATATATGTATTTATTTATTTTTTCATGATAATATTTTGAACCGCTAGGAAGATCGGAGATTGTAAGTGCCGATTACAGAGATAACTCTTTTCTTGGAGCGCGACCGGATATCGCTCCGGTTCGATAAGCTATAAAGATTTCATTCCGGTCGTCGTCGTCATAGGAATCTCCCACATTTGTCGAGAGAAACGACGTCGCTCATATTGCGAAGCGTCCGCGGTTTACGGAAGATAGGGACGATCGAGTTATAATAAAAACGGGATTGGCAGACGCAGGAGACAGCTTATGAGAGGGAAGCAATTGTCCTTTCGATCTCCGCTTTCTTACCGTGCAATGTTGCTCCCATGGACTAAAATCATACTAAAATCCGTTCCCCTCGACAATAGAAATTGTCGATGACAAAATAATAATCTCGCGTCCAGGGACCTTGACAAGCGATTCGCATTTTATACGGTAAATGAGCATTCTCATTACGAGCGATTTGAAATAATTTAGAGCGTCCTTTATAGAGATTTATTCTACCGTTACTATCGAGAGTATATCTTTTTTTAATATTTCTCGTGATGTGAAACACGCTTTAGATGCGTATTCCTGCTACAAAGAGAGACAAATTTAACGCGATGATACCTCTCATCGCAGATTACATAAAACAAAAAGAATTGTAAAATTCGTCTACGAGTTAATCAGATGGATGCGTGTGCATTGCGCTATGTCGTTGTTACGCGTTTGTTTTTGCGGGAATATAAAGGATTAATTTCGTTACAGCAGCCGCTAATTCCCTCGGTATGCGCGCCCCTCTGGGTGTATGCTTCTGTACTCGAATAATATCTGACTACGCGAGCGAATGCTACGTATATACACCGGCGGGTAACTTTCCAGTTTCCGTTCCTGTTTCCACGTTCGTCGACTAAATTGCAATTACTGTTAATTAATTGAGCAAAGGTTTGCATAGCTGTCCGCGGACAAAGCAAGGCGTGACTGCACCAACGAAGAAATTCTAGACCACGTCGATTATAATCTCGCGAAACTGCATAAATAAAACGAAGGTCTCTAACAATCCAGCAAAGAGAGAGAGAGAGAGAGAAAGAGATAATTGTTAAGTGTTATCGTGTGCATGTTATTTTAAGGAGGCATAAATTAACTCGAATTCCAGTCTAGTCACTTTACTATCATATTCCTTTAATTCCTTTATTCCTTTAATTAATAATTCATATAATTAGGATTCTCGCTTTACTTCTTGTAAAAGAGTGTAAACTTTCTTAAAAATAGAATTTAAATTTCTCACACTCGCGTAATACGAATTCCTATTCCTATTGAGATATATACACGTCAACGTGGACGTTAATATAATAAAATCTCTTACAAAATAATATACATCGACATCTCACTATGACATTTATACAGATAAATTGTAAGGAGAGAGGCCAGTAATTTATCATCTATTATTATAGAATTAACAGGTATACGTCTCTGTACGTGCTTGTGTCTAAGAATTTAGTTTATATCCTATCCAGGTCACCACGGCATTTCCCCCGCGACCCCTTCGCTGATTTGCGGACGCTCGTCCCTTGCCGAGCGTTGAGAAAGCCGGTTCATCAACAGTAATTACAATCCGCTCGTCAAACGGGGGCCGAAAGTTGCCGGGTCATTGCATTCTCTTTCATCCCCCTTCGTCACCGTTCCCCCGAAAGGTGACGCACGTGTACCCTGTGCTCGGTCCCTTGAAAGTGCCTTAGATCAGAGTTGACAAACTTGATTCGTCTTATTGGAGTTCCCTCTCGGCTTTCACGTAGAGATCGGTGGGGGATAGTTCGCCGTTTGCAGCACGCTCCGGCGATCTCGGCTAATCAAACTACGATCCGGCTACGAAGCCGGACATGCCGGCGGAAGTGGCCGGGGATTTCCCGACTCGTTTCTTGCCGGGAAATCTGACGGGTGCTGCCTCGAACGCGATGCATACCAAAAATATTGGCAGCTGTGCTTAAGAGACATTTCACTATCATTATTTTGACGTCAATGGTATTTTATCAATATAGTTTTTTTCTACCGAAAGGTATGTTTGCGTGGAAAAACGCTTGAATGCAAATGGCATTTTCGAAATAGAAAAAGAGTGATTCGATAATATTTTATTTGAAAGCAAGTTTTCTATTGTTCTTTCCTACTCAATAATCTCGAAGAGCGTTAATAGGTCCTACGATATTCGATATCAATCGACACCGTTATTAATAATTTCAGCGCTAATAATAACGGCGAAAATTCATAACGACGACAATGGCAATAACGAAGATGCAAAAATGCGCCGAGTACTATATACGAATAAAAAAAAAAAAAGAAAAAAGAAAAAAGAAAAAATTCACAAAAATTGACGCAGGCGAGAGGCGCCGCGTATTTCGTCGGTGCCGGCGCGAGCACATATATACATATGTATATGCGCGACGGACACGCGTGCCGTCCGTACACGGTCCACGATGATATGTTGCCAGTGGGTCAAGTTATTTAATCCCGCCGGTATAAACCATAGCCGGCACGTCCGAAATTTATGCACCGGAGCCGCGCCAGAATGCACCACGCTGGGCGGACGGATCCGAAATATTCGCGCGCGCGCGCGCGTCCTCCCGGAAGACCGTTCTCTCCCTCCGGTTACGGCAAACTCGTTATTCGTCCTAGCGAGTCCCCGATATCGAAGACAACGTGCGATTCCCTCCCCCGAGTCGTCGCGGCTCCGAATCGCAATCCTCGCGATTTACGGAATTCGATATGTATTCCGATGGTACTTCTTCTCATTTTTCCTTTTTTTTTTATTTTTTTTGGCAAGCTTCCAATAAATTTCCGCTCCACGCGCTATATTGATCTAGCACAGTTTGTATAAACAATTACAATCAGCAATTTTTTTTTTTTTTTAGTTTTTGATTCGTCCCGTTATCCGCGGCGGTAGCTATTAATCATCGCGTAGAGAGACCGGTATCGTTCATTTGTACATTAAACAGATTTTTTGCGAATAGAGTAACTTGATAAAATTTTATCATTAATTGCAATTATTTAATAAAACATTATATTTAAGAAAGTGGCTACTTTTAAGTTTCAATTTTTTTTTCCGATTTGCTTCAAGTAAATTTTATTTTAACTCGTAGATTTAGAAATTTTTGGGGGACATGTTTTGTATTTTATACATTTTCCTCTCCTTCGAAATTCTTATAATTTTTACGTCTTTGCGCTTCTATAATTATATTTTATGTATATTTTATTATTCTTTTTTCTCTCTCTTTACCTCTTCCTCTGTGGACGTTCTATCTTCGTCTATCTTTAAATACGCGATGAATTAATTAAAATCGGATCCGAGAGAATGTTTCAACAGAAAACTGCGAGGGGCGTTTTATACTGCGATCTGGAATTAATTAAAAAATAGGAACAACAACAACAAGAGCGGCTTGTCAGCTCGCGCGTTCATTCGTTTATTGGTTCGTTTGTTTGCGTGTTGGTATATTCCTTGTTTCGTTCCTTAGCACGCATGCTTTAAATCCAGGAACGTGCATTCCGGAATATAGGGATCGCTATCGATGGGGAATTGGATCGGTCATTTGATATCGCAGACGGTATTCTCGAAATTCGAACGTCCTGTATTAATATTAAATTCCGTCAAACTTGGCTGACGATAGTCGACGTAAATTACACGCGCGATGGCTTTTGATCCGCTTTACAAAATTTTTACCGCAATTCGATTGAGCTACTTATCTTTTTGTTTTTCCGTTCAGCTTCGCTCCCAATTTTTTTTTTTCACTTTTACTTATTTTACTTTTCGAAATACAATGGCCTCTCAAACTTGGTTGCTCGTGACCTAAATCCTCACGTATTATTCTTTTATCGCAGATTTTTCGTGTATGAAACTTGAACAGGGATCGAATAAAGAAGGTATGTTAAAGATATCACTTAACATATAATATAGAGCATATATAAAGGCATTTATATATAGATAAATATATAAATAATATATATATAATATAATAAGAAAAAGAAAAAGGCATTTTTAATAACTGTTTGTGATATTTTGCGTTATTAAAAAAAAAAAAAAAAAAACCATTTCTATCTCGCAACAAGATAAAATGTTAATATAAAACTTTCAGCCTCTATTTTATAAATGTATTTTCCTGATTAACGATCCCCGGGTATTCCAGGAATTCGCGATGCACTCGATATATCGAAATATCGCATGATGCATCGATCGAGGTCGTATTACGGCGATTGAATCTAACGCGATATCCAATCGCGTATTGCTTTTGACATTGTCGGAAAACGATTAATTTTATAATTCCACGCTGAATATAAAATCTGCCCGGGAAAGAGAGGGAAGAGAGGAACAGAAGGGAGGGGGGAGGCTGGTCCCTGTGCTTTGTCCGTAAATAAAAGCGTATTAGCGAACCGTAGCCTCGTAATTCATAAAAATGATTAATATCACGGTGGGAGATGCTCGCGAAATATGCGAAATAATGCGCGAAAATAATGTCGCTCCCAGTGTTTACGGGGAATTTTCATAACGCCGCGTGTATCGACGTTATCGCGCATATCTTTCCCGAAAGCGATGCGTTATTAATGCCGGGTATTAAAAGTGGAGCACACATACGTACGCGCGCACGCAATATTCCACGTGCATAGGTAGAATTTAATTTAACGTCTGAGCACGAATGCTCTTCTCATCCCCTTCTTTACGCGTATTAAATCTCTAACGATATAGAATTTTAACAATTTGTATATCGCAACTATCATTGATCGGATTAGAAAAAAAAAGAAAATAAAATAAAACATGACTCTATTATCGCAAACAACGGCAAAATATTTCTATTAAATTTTCAAGCAAAATCTGCGACGTCAGAATTCCATTCAATTATCGTTGCGGCATAAAAAGATGTGTTATGTTTAATATAAAAAAATTTTCAGTAATTTTCAAAAATTATTATTGCACATTTTATCCGTTCCAAATTTTTCCCGCGTGTTATTCCAGAAGAATTCATGTCAACGATCGTATTTAAAAGTGTCAACGGAGGGTGACTCGCAATCAGCCGCGGCGCTGAATTATTCAAGAAACGTTAAACGAGCGACAGGCACGCAAACAAATTCGCGTATACGTCATATGATTCGTATCCGATCGCTTAGCGTAACTAGACGCATCGATGTCGCATCCGGTTGCGATCGGCTATCGGACCATCGTGCAAATCTACCCGTCGATACTCCGATTTTATCTGGCTATAAGTAATTCGCGCGGGAGCTCTAAATAAATTGGGATACACCGGAGGGTTGCGATGCATCATATCCCGGCGAGTCTGGTATCAAATTCTTTTTTCTTTTTCCCCGATATGCGATCGCGTGTCAAAAGGCCGCAAAAGTCAATCGCGCGCAATTTAACGCACCGGAGGGCATCATATCCCGGCGAGTCTGGTATCAAATTCTTTTTTCTTTTTCCCCGATATGCGATCGCGTGTCAAAAGGCCGCAAAACCGCAAAAGTCGCAATTTAACTCTTTC